>NW_027182588.1:0-182822 GCF_040807025.1 Struthio camelus
AGCCAAAAGACCACTGTGGGGAAGGAAGAGGAGCTTAGGAGGGGTTCCGGGCCACCTAGACAGTGCCTAAGGGATCTGGGGGGCCAAAAAACAGCTCTGGGGCACAACGAGTACTGCAATTGTAGTTCAGAAGTCACGAGAGGGCTTCTAAGGGCTCTGCATGGCCACAAAGAGACTCTGGGGAAGGAGGAGGAGCTCAGGAGGGGGTCTGGGCCACCTAGACCGTTCCTGAGGGCTCAGCACGAGCAAGAGCCAGCTCTGGCTAGCAAGGAAGAGCCAGAGAGTGGTGCGGAGTGCTCTAGAGCAGTGCGAAGGGGCCTAGGGAGCCAAGATCCAGCTCTGGGCACAGGGACACCTGCCAGAGTAGTGCCGAGGGCCCCAGAGGGGGCCCTCAAGGCGTGTGCCTAGCCAAAAAACATCTCTGGGGAAGAAGGAGGACCTTAGGAGGGGGTCTGGGCCACCTAGACAGTGCCTAAGGGGTCTGGAGGGCCAGAGGAGTGCTCTGGGGCACGCCAAAGGTCTCCCCAGGGGCTCTGAGGTGGATAGAGCAGTGCTAAGAGCTCTGGGGGGCACCTACACAGCTCTGGGGCACAGGGAAACCTGCCAGAGTGGTCCCGAGGGCACCAGAGGGGGCCCTCAAGGTGTGTGCCTAACCAAAAGACAAGTCTGGGGACGGAAGAGGTGCTGAGGAGGGGGTCTGGGCCACCTAGACAGTGCCTAAGGGGTCCGGAGAGCCAAAACAGTGCTGCGGTCTACCCAGGGGCTCTGAGCTGGATAGATCAGTGCTAAGAGCTGTGGGGGGCACCTACACAGCTCTGAGGCACAGGGAAACCTGCCAGAGTAGTGCCGAGGGCACCAGAGGGGGCCCTCAAGGGTTTACATGACCCAAAATCCCATTCTGGGGAAGGGGGAGGAGCTGAGGAGGGGGTCTGGGCCACCTAGACAGTGCCTAAGGGGTCCGGAGAGCCAAAAGACACCTCTGGGGCACCCCAAAGGTCTCCCCAGGGGCTCTGAGGTGGAGAGAGCAGTGCTAAGAGCTCTGGGGGGCCTGAAGACAGCTCTGGGGCACAGGGACACCTGCCAGAGTAGTGCCGAGGGCCCCAGAGGGGGCCCTCAAGGCGTGTGCGTAGCCAAAAGACCACTCTGGGGAAGGAGGAGGAGCTGAGGAGGGGTCTGGGCCACCTAGACAGTGCCTAAGGGGTCCGGAGAGCCAAAAGACAGCTCTGGGGCACCCCAAAGGTCTCCCCAGGGGCTCTGAGGTGGAGAGAGCAGTGCTAAGAGCTGTGGGGGGCCTGAAGACAGCTCTGGGGCACAGGGAAACCTGCCAGAGTAGTGCCGAGGGCACCAGAGGGGACCCTCAAGGCGTGTGCCAGGCCAAAAGGAGACTCTGGGGGAGAAGGAAGACCTCTGGAGGGGGTCTGGGCCACCTAGACCTTTCCTGAGGGCTCGGCACGAGCAAGGGACAGCTCTGGCTAGCAAGGAAGAGCCAGAGAGTGGTGCGGAGCCCTCTAGAGCGGTGCAAAGGGGCCTAGGGAGCCAAGATCCAGCTCTGGGGCACAGGGAAACCTGCCAGAGTAGTGCCGAGGGCACCAGAGGGGGCCCTCAAGGCGTGTGCCTAGCCAAAAGACCACTCTGGGGAAGGAAGAGGAGCTTAGGAGGGGTTCCGGGCCACCTAGACAGTGCCTAAGGGATCTGGGGGGCCAAAAAACAGCTCTGGGGCACAACGAGTACTGCAATTGTAGTTCAGAAGTCACGAGAGGGCTTCTAAGGGCTCTGCATGGCCACAAAGAGACTCTGGGGAAGGAGAAGGAGCTCAGGAGGGGGTCTGGGCCACCTAGACCGTTCCTGAGGGCTCAGCACGAGCAAGAGCCAGCTCTGGCTAGCAAGGAAGAGCCAGAGTGTGGTGCGGAGTGCTCTAGGGCAGTGCGAAGGGGCCTAGGGAGCCAAGATCCAGCTCTGGGGCACAGGGACACCTGCCAGAGTAGTGCCGAGGGCCCCAGAGGGGGCCCTCAAGGCGTGTGCCTAGCCAAAAGACAAGTCTGGGGAAGGAGGAGGAGCTGAGGACGGCGTCTGGGCCACCTAGACAGTGCCTAAGGGGTCCGGAGAGCCAAAAGACAGCTCTGGGGCACACCAAAGGTCTCCGCAGGGGCTCTGAGATGGATAGAACACTGCTAAGAGCTGTGGGGGGGGCGAAGACAGCTCTGGGGCAGAGGGAAACCTGCCAGAGTAGTGCCGAGGGCACCAGAGGGGGCCCTCAAGGTGTGTGCCTAGCAAAAAGACAAGTCTGGGGAAGGAGGAGGAGCTGAGGAGGGGGTCTGGGCCACCTAGACCGTTCCTGAGGGCTCAGCACGAGCAAGAGCCAGCTCTGGCTAGCAAGGAGGAGCCAAAGAGTGTTGCGGGGTGCTCTAGAGAGTTGCGAAGGGGCCTAGGGAGCCAAGATCCAGCTCTGGGCACAGGGACACCTGCCAGAGTAGTGCCGAGGGCCCCAGAGGGGGCCCTCAAGGCGTGTGCCTAGCCAAAAGACAAGTCTGGGGAAGGAGGAGGAGCTGAGGACGGCGTCTGGGCCACCTAGACAGTGCCTAAGGGGTCCGGAGAGCCAAAAGACTGCTCTGGGGCACGCCAAAGGTCTCCGCAGGGGCTCTGAGATGGATAGAACACTGCTAAGAGCTGTGGGGGGGCCGAAGACAGCTCTGGGGCAGAGGGAAACCTGCCAGAGTAGTGCCGAGGGCACCAGAGGGGGCCCTCAAGGTGTGTGCCTAGCCAAAAGACAAGTCTGGGGAAGGAGGAGGAGCTGAGGAGGGGGTCTGGGCCACCTAGACCGTTCCTGAGGGCTCAGCACGAGCAAGAGCCAGCTCTGGCTAGCAAGGAGGAGCCAAAGAGTGTTGCGGGGTGCTCTAGAGAGTTGCGAAGGGGCCTAGGGAGCTAAGATCCAGCTCTGGGCACAGGGACACCTGCCAGAGTAGTGCCGAGGGCCCCAGAGGGGGCCCTCAAGGCGTGTGCGTAGCCAAAAGACAAGTCTGGGGAAGGAGGAGGAGCTGAGGACGGCGTCTGGGCCACCTAGACAGTGCCTAAGGGGTCCGGAGAGCCAAAAGACTGCTCTGGGGCACTCCAAAGGTCTCCCCAGGGGCTCTGAGGTGGAGAGAGCAGTGCTAAGAGCTGTGGGGGGCCTGAAGACAGCTCTGGGGCACAGGGAAACCTGCCAGAGTAGTGCCGAGGGCAGCAGAGGGGACCCTCAAGGCGTGTGCCAGGCCAAAAGGAGACTCTGGGGGAGAAGGAAGACCTCTGGAGGGGGTCTGGGCCACCTAGACCTTTCCTGAGGGCTCGGCACGAGCAAGGGACAGCTCTGGCTAGCAAGGAAGAGCCAGAGAGTGGTGCGGAGCCCTCTAGAGCGGTGCAAAGGGGCCTAGGGAGCCAAGATCCAGCTCTGGGGCACAGGGACACCTGCCAGAGTAGTGCCGAGGGCCCCAGAGGGGGCCCTCAAGGCGTGTGCCTAGCCAAAAGACAAGTCTGGGGAAGGAGGAGGAGCTGAGGACGGCGTCTGGGCCACCTAGACAGTGCCTAAGGGGTCCGGAGAGCCAAAAGACAGCTCTGGGGCACGCCAAAGGTCTCCGCAGGGGCTCTGAGATGGATAGAACACTGCTAAGAGCTGTGGGGGGGCCGAAGACAGCTCTGGGGCAGAGGGAAACCTGCCAGAGTAGTGCCGAGGGCACCAGAGGGGGCCCTCAAGGTGTGTGCCTAGCCAAAAGACAAGTCTGGGGAAGGAGGAGGAGCTGAGGAGGGGGTCTGGGCCACCTAGACCGTTCCTGAGGGCTCAGCACGAGCAAGAGCCAGCTCTGGCTAGCAAGGAGGAGCCAAAGAGTGTTGCGGGGTGCTCTAGAGAGTTGCGAAGGGGCCTAGGGAGCCAAGATCCAGCTCTGGGCACAGGGACACCTGCCAGAGTAGTGCCGAGGGCCCCAGAGGGGGCCCTCAAGGCGTGTGCCTAGCCAAAAGACAAGTCTGGGGAAGGAGGAGGAGCTGAGGACGGCGTCTGGGCCACCTAGACAGTGCCTAAGGGGTCCGGAGAGCCAAAAGACTGCTCTGGGGCACGCCAAAGGTCTCCGCAGGGGCTCTGAGATGGATAGAACACTGCTAAGAGCTGTGGGGGGGCCGAAGACAGCTCTGGGGCAGAGGGAAACCTGCCAGAGTAGTGCCGAGGGCACCAGAGGGGGCCCTCAAGGTGTGTGCCTAGCCAAAAGACAAGTCTGGGGAAGGAGGAGGAGCTGAGGAGGGGGTCTGGGCCACCTAGACCGTTCCTGAGGGCTCAGCACGAGCAAGAGCCAGCTCTGGCTAGCAAGGAGGAGCCAAAGAGTGTTGCGGGGTGCTCTAGAGAGTTGCGAAGGGGCCTAGGGAGCTAAGATCCAGCTCTGGGCACAGGGACACCTGCCAGAGTAGTGCCGAGGGCCCCAGAGGGGGCCCTCAAGGCGTGTGCGTAGCCAAAAGACAAGTCTGGGGAAGGAGGAGGAGCTGAGGACGGCGTCTGGGCCACCTAGACAGTGCCTAAGGGGTCCGGAGAGCCAAAAGACTGCTCTGGGGCACCCCAAAGGTCTCCCCAGGGGCTCTGAGGTGGAGAGAGCAGTGCTAAGAGCTGTGGGGGGCCTGAAGACAGCTCTGGGGCACAGGGAAACCTGCCAGAGTAGTCCCGAGGGCAGCAGAGGGGACCCTCAAGGCGTGTGCCAGGCCAAAAGGAGACTCTGGGGGAGAAGGAAGACCTCTGGAGGGGGTCTGGGCCACCTAGACCTTTCCTGAGGGCTCGGCACGAGCAAGGGACAGCTCTGGCTAGCAAGGAAGAGCCAGAGAGTGGTGCGGAGCCCTCTAGAGCGGTGCAAAGGGGCCTAGGGAGCCAAGATCCAGCTCTGGGGCACAGGGAAACCTGCCAGAGTAGTGCCGAGGGCCCCAGAGGGGGCCCTCAAGGCGTGTGCCTAGCCAAAAGACAAGTCTGGGGAAGGAGGAGGAGCTGAGGACGGCGTCTGGGCCACCTAGACAGTGCCTAAGGGGTCCGGAGAGCCAAAAGACTGCTCTGGGGCACGCCAAAGGTCTCCGCAGGGGCTCTGAGATGGATAGAACACTGCTAAGAGCTCTGGGGGGGGCCGAAGACAGCTCTGGGGCAGAGGGAAACCTGCCAGAGTAGTGCCGAGGGCACCAGAGGGGGCCCTCAAGGTGTGTGCCTAGCCAAAAGACAAGTCTGGGGAAGGAGGAGGAGCTGAGGAGGGGGTCTGGGCCACCTAGACCGTTCCTGAGGGCTCAGCACGAGCAAGAGACAGCTCTGGCTAGCAAGGAGGAGCCAAAGAGTGTTGCGGGGTGCTCTAGAGAGTTGCGAAGGGGCCTAGGGAGCCAAGATCCAGCTCTGGGGCACAGGGAAACCTGCCAGAGTAGTGCCGAGGGCCCCAGAGGGGGCCCTCAAGGGTTTACATGGCCCAAAACCCCACTCTGGGGAAGGAGGAGGAGCTGAGGAGGGGTCTGGGCCACCTAGACAGTGCCTAAGGGGTCTGGAGAGCCAAAAGACTGCTCTGGGGCACCCCAAAGGTCTCCCCAGGGGCTCTGAGGTGGAGAGAGCAGTGCTAAGAGCTGTGGGGGGCCTGAAGACAGCTCTGGGGCACAGGGAAACCTGCCAGAGTAGTCCCGAGGGCAGCAGAGGGGACCCTCAAGGCGTGTGCCAGGCCAAAAGGAGACTCTGGGGGAGAAGGAAGACCTCTGGAGGGGGTCTGGGCCACCTAGACCTTTCCTGAGGGCTCGGCACGAGCAAGGGACAGCTCTGGCTAGCAAGGAAGAGCCAGAGAGTGGTGCGGAGCCCTCTAGAGCGGTGCAAAGGGGCCTAGGGAGCCAAGATCCAGCTCTGGGGCAGAGGGAAACCTGCCAGAGTAGTGCCGAGGGCACCAGAGGGGGCCCTCAAGGCGTGTGCCTAGCCAAAAGACCACTCTGGGGAAGGAGGAGGAGCTTAGGAGGGGTTCCGGGCCACCTAGACAGTGCCTAAGGGATCTGGGGGGCCAAAAAACAGCTCTGGGGCACAACGAGTACTGCAATTGTAGTTCAGAAGTCACGAGAGGGCTTCTAAGGGCTCTGCATGGCCACAAAGAGACTCTGGGGAAGGAGGAGGAGCTCAGGAGGGGGTCTGGGCCACCTAGACCGTTCCTGAGGGCTCAGCACGAGCAAGAGCCAGCTCTGGCTAGCAAGGAAGAGCCAGAGTGTGGTGCGGAGTGCTCTAGGGCAGTGCGAAGGGGCCTAGGGAGCCAAGATCCAGCTCTGGGGCACAGGGACACCTGCCAGAGTAGTGCCGAGGGCCCCAGAGGGGGCCCTCAAGGCGTGTGCCTAGCCAAAAGACAAGTCTGGGGAAGGAGGAGGAGCTGAGGACGGCGTCTGGGCCACCTAGACAGTGCCTAAGGGGTCCGGAGAGCCAAAAGACAGCTCTGGGGCACGCCAAAGGTCTCCGCAGGGGCTCTGAGATGGATAGAACACTGCTAAGAGCTGTGGGGGGGCCGAAGACAGCTCTGGGGCAGAGGGAAACCTGCCAGAGTAGTGCCGAGGGCACCAGAGGGGGCCCTCAAGGTGTGTGCCTAGCCAAAAGACAAGTCTGGGGAAGGAGGAGGAGCTGAGGACGGCGTCTGGGCCACCTAGACAGTGCCTAAGGGGTCCGGAGAGCCAAAAGACTGCTCTGGGGCACGCCAAAGGTCTCCGCAGGGGCTCTGAGATGGATAGAACACTGCTAAGAGCTCTGGGGGGGGCCGAAGACAGCTCTGGGGCAGAGGGAAACCTGCCAGAGTAGTCCCGAGGGCACCAGAGGGGACCCTCAAGGCGTGTGCCTAGCCAAAAGGCAACTCTGGGGGAGAAGGAAGACCTCTGGAGGGGGTCTGGGCCACCTAGACCTTTCCTGAGGGCTCGGCACGAGCAAGGGACAGATCTGGCTAGCAAGGAAGAGCCAGAGTGTGGTGCGGAGCCCTCTAGAGCAGTGCGAAGGGGCCTAGGGAGCCAAGATCCAGCTCTGGGGCACAGGGAAACCTGCCAGAGTAGTGCCGAGGGCCCCAGAGGGGGCCCTCAAGGCGTGTGCCTAGCCAAAAGACAAGTCTGGGGAAGGAGGAGGAGCTGAGGACGGCGTCTGGGCCACCTAGACAGTGCCTAAGGGGTCCGGAGAGCCAAAAGACTGCTCTGGGGCACGCCAAAGGTCTCCGCAGGGGCTCTGAGATGGATAGAACACTGCTAAGAGCTCTGGGGGGGGCCGAAGACAGCTCTGGGGCAGAGGGAAACCTGCCAGAGTAGTGCCGAGGGCACCAGAGGGGGCCCTCAAGGTGTGTGCCTAGCCAAAAGACAAGTCTGGGGAAGGAGGAGGAGCTGAGGAGGGGGTCTGGGCCACCTAGACCGTTCCTGAGGGCTCAGCACGAGCAAGAGACAGCTCTGGCTAGCAAGGAGGAGCCAAAGAGTGTTGCGGGGTGCTCTAGAGAGTTGCGAAGGGGCCTAGGGAGCCAAGATCCAGCTCTGGGGCACAGGGACACCTGCCAGAGTAGTGCCGAGGGCCCCAGAGGGGGCCCTCAAGGGTTTACATGGCCCAAAACCCCACTCTGGGGAAGGAGGAGGAGCTGAGGAGGGGTCTGGGCCACCTAGACAGTGCCTAAGGGGTCTGGAGAGCCAAAAGACTGCTCTGGGGCACCCCAAAGGTCTCCCCAGGGGCTCTGAGGTGGAGAGAGCAGTGCTAAGAGCTGTGGGGGGCCTGAAGACAGCTCTGGGGCACAGGGAAACCTGCCAGAGTAGTCCCGAGGGCAGCAGAGGGGACCCTCAAGGCGTGTGCCTAGCCAAAAGACCACTCTGGGGAAGGAAGAGGAGCTTAGGAGGGGTTCCGGGCCACCTAGACAGTGCCTAAGGGATCTGGGGGGCCAAAAAACAGCTCTGGGGCACAACGAGTACTGCAATTGTAGTTCAGAAGTCACGAGAGGGCTTCTAAGGGCTCTGCATGGCCACAAAGAGACTCTGGGGAAGGAGGAGGAGCTCAGGAGGGGGTCTGGGCCACCTAGACCGTTCCTGAGGGCTCAGCACGAGCAAGAGCCAGCTCTGGCCAGCAAGGAAGAGCCAGAGAGTGGTGCGGAGTGCTCTAGAGCAGTGCGAAGGGGCCTAGGGAGCCAAGATCCAGCTCTGGGCACAGGGACACCTGCCAGAGTAGTGCCGAGGGCCCCAGAGGGGGCCCTCAAGGCGTGTGCGTAGCCAAAAGACAAGTCTGGGGAAGGAGGAGGAGCTGAGGACGGCGTCTGGGCCACCTAGACAGTGCCTAAGGGGTCCGGAGAGCCAAAAGACAGCTCTGGGGCACCCCAAAGGTCTCCCCAGGGGCTCTGAGCTGGATAGAGCAGTGCTAAGAGCTGTGGGGGGGCCGAAGACAGCTCTGGGGCACAGGGAAACCTGCCAGAGTAGTGCCGAGGGCACCAGAGGGGGCCCTCAAGGCGTGTGCCTAGCCAAAAAACATCTCTGGGGAAGAAGGAGGACCTTAGGAGGGGGTCTGGGCCACCTAGACAGTGCCTAAGGGGTCTGGAGGGCCAGAGGAGTGCTCTGGGGCACGCCAAAGGTCTCCCCAGGGGCTCTGAGGTGGATAGAGCAGTGCTAAGAGCTCTGGGGGGCACCTACACAGCTCTGGGGCACAGGGAAACCTGCCAGAGTGGTCCCGAGGGCACCAGAGGGGGCCCTCAAGGTGTGTGCCTAACCAAAAGACAAGTCTGGGGACGGAAGAGGTGCTGAGGAGGGGGTCTGGGCCACCTAGACAGTGCCTAAGGGGTCCGGAGAGCCAAAACAGTGCTGCGGTCTACCCAGGGGCTCTGAGCTGGATAGATCAGTGCTAAGAGCTGTGGGGGGCACCTACACAGCTCTGAGGCACAGGGAAACCTGCCAGAGTAGTGCCGAGGGCACCAGAGGGGGCCCTCAAGGGTTTACATGACCCAAAATCCCATTCTGGGGAAGGGGGAGGAGCTGAGGAGGGGGTCTGGGCCACCTAGACAGTGCCTAAGGGGTCCGGAGAGCCAAAAGACACCTCTGGGGCACCCCAAAGGTCTCCCCAGGGGCTCTGAGGTGGAGAGAGCAGTGCTAAGAGCTCTGGGGGGCCTGAAGACAGCTCTGGGGCACAGGGACACCTGCCAGAGTAGTGCCGAGGGCCCCAGAGGGGGCCCTCAAGGCGTGTGCGTAGCCAAAAGACCACTCTGGGGAAGGAGGAGGAGCTGAGGAGGGGTCTGGGCCACCTAGACAGTGCCTAAGGGGTCCGGAGAGCCAAAAGACAGCTCTGGGGCACCCCAAAGGTCTCCCCAGGGGCTCTGAGGTGGAGAGAGCAGTGCTAAGAGCTGTGGGGGGCCTGAAGACAGCTCTGGGGCACAGGGACACCTGCCAGAGTAGTCCCGAGGGCAGCAGAGGGGACCCTCAAGGCGTGTGCCAGGCCAAAAGGAGACTCTGGGGGAGAAGGAAGACCTCTGGAGGGGGTCTGGGCCACCTAGACCTTTCCTGAGGGCTCGGCACGAGCAAGGGACAGCTCTGGCTAGCAAGGAAGAGCCAGAGAGTGGTGCGGAGCCCTCTAGAGCGGTGCAAAGGGGCCTAGGGAGCCAAGATCCAGCTCTGGGGCACAGGGAAACCTGCCAGAGTAGTGCCGAGGGCACCAGAGGGGGCCCTCAAGGCATGTGCCTAGCTAAAAGACCACTCTGGGGAAGGAGGAGGAGCTCAGGAGGGGATCTGGGCCACCTAGACAGTGCCTAAGGGATCTGGGGGGCCAAAAAACAGCTCTGGGGCACAACGAGTACTGCAATTGTAGTTCAGAAGTCACGAGAGGGCTTCTAAGGGCTCTGCATGGCCACAAAGAGACTCTGGGGAAGGAGGAGGAGCTCAGGAGGGGGTCTGGGCCACCTAGACCGTTCCTGAGGGCTCAGCACGAGCAAGAGCCAGCTCTGGCTAGCAAGGAAGAGCCAGAGTGTGGTGCGGAGTACTCTAGAGCAGTACGAAGGGGCCTAGGGAGCCAAGATCCAGCTCTGGGCACAAGGAAACCTGCCAGAGTAGTGCCGGGGGCCCCAGAGGGGGCCCTCAAAGGTTTACATGGCCCAAAACCCCACTCTGGGGAAGGAGGAGGAGCTGAGGAGGGGTCTGGGCCACCTAGACAGTGCCTAAGGGGTCTGGAGAGCCAAAAGACTGCTCTGGGGCACCCCAAAGGTCTCCCCAGGGGCTCTGAGGTGGAAAGAGCAGTGCTAAGAGCTGTGGGGGGCCTGAAGACAGCTCAGGGGCAGAGGGAAACCTGCCAGAGTAGTCCCGAGGGCACCAGAGGGGACCCTCAAGGCGTGTGCCTAGCCAAAAGGCAACTCTGGGGGAGAAGGAAGACCTCTGGAGGGGGTCTGGGCCACCTAGACCTTTCCTGAGGGCTCGGCACGAGCAAGGGACAGATCTGGCTAGCAAGGAAGAGCCAGAGTGTGGTGCGGAGCCCTCTAGAGCAGTGCGAAGGGGCCTAGGGAGCCAAGATCCAGCTCTGGGGCACAGGGAAACCTGCCAGAGTAGTGCCGAGGGCCCCAGAGGGGGCCCTCAAGGCGTGTGCCTAGCCAAAAGACAAGTCTGGGGAAGGAGGAGGAGCTGAGGACGGCGTCTGGGCCACCTAGACAGTGCCTAAGGGGTCCGGAGAGCCAAAAGACTGCTCTGGGGCACGCCAAAGGTCTCCGCAGGGGCTCTGAGATGGATAGAACACTGCTAAGAGCTCTGGGGGGGGCCGAAGACAGCTCTGGGGCAGAGGGAAACCTGCCAGAGTAGTGCCGAGGGCACCAGAGGGGGCCCTCAAGGTGTGTGCCTAGCCAAAAGACAAGTCTGGGGAAGGAGGAGGAGCTGAGGAGGGGGTCTGGGCCACCTAGACCGTTCCTGAGGGCTCAGCACGAGCAAGAGACAGCTCTGGCTAGCAAGGAGGAGCCAAAGAGTGTTGCGGGGTGCTCTAGAGAGTTGCGAAGGGGCCTAGGGAGCCAAGATCCAGCTCTGGGGCACAGGGACACCTGCCAGAGTAGTGCCGAGGGCCCCAGAGGGGGCCCTCAAGGGTTTACATGGCCCAAAACCCCACTCTGGGGAAGGAGGAGGAGCTGAGGAGGGGTCTGGGCCACCTAGACAGTGCCTAAGGGGTCTGGAGAGCCAAAAGACTGCTCTGGGGCACCCCAAAGGTCTCCCCAGGGGCTCTGAGGTGGAGAGAGCAGTGCTAAGAGCTGTGGGGGGCCTGAAGACAGCTCTGGGGCACAGGGAAACCTGCCAGAGTAGTCCCGAGGGCAGCAGAGGGGACCCTCAAGGCGTGTGCCAGGCCAAAAGGAGACTCTGGGGGAGAAGGAAGACCTCTGGAGGGGGTCTGGGCCACCTAGACCTTTCCTGAGGGCTCGGCACGAGCAAGGGACAGCTCTGGCTAGCAAGGAAGAGCCAGAGAGTGGTGCGGAGCCCTCTAGAGCGGTGCAAAGGGGCCTAGGGAGCCAAGATCCAGCTCTGGGGCACAGGGAAACCTGCCAGAGTAGTGCCGAGGGCACCAGAGGGGGCCCTCAAGGCGTGTGCCTAGCCAAAAGACCACTCTGGGGAAGGAGGAGGAGCTTAGGAGGGGTTCCGGGCCACCTAGACAGTGCCTAAGGGATCTGGGGGGCCAAAAAACAGCTCTGGGGCACAACGAGTACTGCAATTGTAGTTCAGAAGTCACGAGAGGGCTTCTAAGGGCTCTGCATGGCCACAAAGAGACTCTGGGGAAGGAGGAGGAGCTCAGGAGGGGGTCTGGGCCACCTAGACCGTTCCTGAGGGCTCAGCACGAGCAAGAGCCAGCTCTGGCTAGCAAGGAAGAGCCAGAGTGTGGTGCGGAGTGCTCTAGGGCAGTGCGAAGGGGCCTAGGGAGCCAAGATCCAGCTCTGGGGCACAGGGACACCTGCCAGAGTAGTGCCGAGGGCCCCAGAGGGGGCCCTCAAGGCGTGTGCCTAGCCAAAAGACAAGTCTGGGGAAGGAGGAGGAGCTGAGGACGGCGTCTGGGCCACCTAGACAGTGCCTAAGGGGTCCGGAGAGCCAAAAGACAGCTCTGGGGCACGCCAAAGGTCTCCGCAGGGGCTCTGAGATGGATAGAACACTGCTAAGAGCTGTGGGGGGGCCGAAGACAGCTCTGGGGCAGAGGGAAACCTGCCAGAGTAGTGCCGAGGGCACCAGAGGGGGCCCTCAAGGTGTGTGCCTAGCCAAAAGACAAGTCTGGGGAAGGAGGAGGAGCTGAGGAGGGGGTCTGGGCCACCTAGACCGTTCCTGAGGGCTCAGCACGAGCAAGAGCCAGCTCTGGCTAGCAAGGAGGAGCCAAAGAGTGTTGCGGGGTGCTCTAGAGAGTTGCGAAGGGGCCTAGGGAGCCAAGATCCAGCTCTGGGCACAGGGACACCTGCCAGAGTAGTGCCGAGGGCCCCAGAGGGGGCCCTCAAGGCGTGTGCCTAGCCAAAAGACAAGTCTGGGGAAGGAGGAGGAGCTGAGGACGGCGTCTGGGCCACCTAGACAGTGCCTAAGGGGTCCGGAGAGCCAAAAGACTGCTCTGGGGCACGCCAAAGGTCTCCGCAGGGGCTCTGAGATGGATAGAACACTGCTAAGAGCTGTGGGGGGGCCGAAGACAGCTCTGGGGCAGAGGGAAACCTGCCAGAGTAGTGCCGAGGGCACCAGAGGGGGCCCTCAAGGTGTGTGCCTAGCCAAAAGACAAGTCTGGGGAAGGAGGAGGAGCTGAGGAGGGGGTCTGGGCCACCTAGACCGTTCCTGAGGGCTCAGCACGAGCAAGAGCCAGCTCTGGCTAGCAAGGAGGAGCCAAAGAGTGTTGCGGGGTGCTCTAGAGAGTTGCGAAGGGGCCTAGGGAGCTAAGATCCAGCTCTGGGCACAGGGACACCTGCCAGAGTAGTGCCGAGGGCCCCAGAGGGGGCCCTCAAGGCGTGTGCCTAGCCAAAAGACAAGTCTGGGGAAGGAGGAGGAGCTGAGGACGGCGTCTGGGCCACCTAGACAGTGCCTAAGGGGTCCGGAGAGCCAAAAGACTGCTCTGGGGCACTCCAAAGGTCTCCCCAGGGGCTCTGAGGTGGAGAGAGCAGTGCTAAGAGCTGTGGGGGGCCTGAAGACAGCTCTGGGGCACAGGGAAACCTGCCAGAGTAGTGCCGAGGGCAGCAGAGGGGACCCTCAAGGCGTGTGCCAGGCCAAAAGGAGACTCTGGGGGAGAAGGAAGACCTCTGGAGGGGGTCTGGGCCACCTAGACCTTTCCTGAGGGCTCGGCACGAGCAAGGGACAGCTCTGGCTAGCAAGGAAGAGCCAGAGAGTGGTGCGGAGCCCTCTAGAGCGGTGCAAAGGGGCCTAGGGAGCCAAGATCCAGCTCTGGGGCACAGGGACACCTGCCAGAGTAGTGCCGAGGGCCCCAGAGGGGGCCCTCAAGGCGTGTGCCTAGCCAAAAGACAAGTCTGGGGAAGGAGGAGGAGCTGAGGACGGCGTCTGGGCCACCTAGACAGTGCCTAAGGGGTCCGGAGAGCCAAAAGACAGCTCTGGGGCACGCCAAAGGTCTCCGCAGGGGCTCTGAGATGGATAGAACACTGCTAAGAGCTGTGGGGGGGCCGAAGACAGCTCTGGGGCAGAGGGAAACCTGCCAGAGTAGTGCCGAGGGCACCAGAGGGGGCCCTCAAGGTGTGTGCCTAGCCAAAAGACAAGTCTGGGGAAGGAGGAGGAGCTGAGGAGGGGGTCTGGGCCACCTAGACCGTTCCTGAGGGCTCAGCACGAGCAAGAGCCAGCTCTGGCTAGCAAGGAGGAGCCAAAGAGTGTTGCGGGGTGCTCTAGAGAGTTGCGAAGGGGCCTAGGGAGCCAAGATCCAGCTCTGGGCACAGGGACACCTGCCAGAGTAGTGCCGAGGGCCCCAGAGGGGGCCCTCAAGGCGTGTGCCTAGCCAAAAGACAAGTCTGGGGAAGGAGGAGGAGCTGAGGACGGCGTCTGGGCCACCTAGACAGTGCCTAAGGGGTCCGGAGAGCCAAAAGACTGCTCTGGGGCACGCCAAAGGTCTCCGCAGGGGCTCTGAGATGGATAGAACACTGCTAAGAGCTGTGGGGGGGCCGAAGACAGCTCTGGGGCAGAGGGAAACCTGCCAGAGTAGTGCCGAGGGCACCAGAGGGGGCCCTCAAGGTGTGTGCCTAGCCAAAAGACAAGTCTGGGGAAGGAGGAGGAGCTGAGGAGGGGGTCTGGGCCACCTAGACCGTTCCTGAGGGCTCAGCACGAGCAAGAGCCAGCTCTGGCTAGCAAGGAGGAGCCAAAGAGTGTTGCGGGGTGCTCTAGAGAGTTGCGAAGGGGCCTAGGGAGCTAAGATCCAGCTCTGGGCACAGGGACACCTGCCAGAGTAGTGCCGAGGGCCCCAGAGGGGGCCCTCAAGGCGTGTGCGTAGCCAAAAGACAAGTCTGGGGAAGGAGGAGGAGCTGAGGACGGCGTCTGGGCCACCTAGACAGTGCCTAAGGGGTCCGGAGAGCCAAAAGACTGCTCTGGGGCACTCCAAAGGTCTCCCCAGGGGCTCTGAGGTGGAGAGAGCAGTGCTAAGAGCTGTGGGGGGCCTGAAGACAGCTCTGGGGCACAGGGAAACCTGCCAGAGTAGTCCCGAGGGCAGCAGAGGGGACCCTCAAGGCGTGTGCCAGGCCAAAAGGAGACTCTGGGGGAGAAGGAAGACCTCTGGAGGGGGTCTGGGCCACCTAGACCTTTCCTGAGGGCTCGGCACGAGCAAGGGACAGCTCTGGCTAGCAAGGAAGAGCCAGAGAGTGGTGCGGAGCCCTCTAGAGCGGTGCAAAGGGGCCTAGGGAGCCAAGATCCAGCTCTGGGGCACAGGGAAACCTGCCAGAGTAGTGCCGAGGGCCCCAGAGGGGGCCCTCAAGGCGTGTGCCTAGCCAAAAGACAAGTCTGGGGAAGGAGGAGGAGCTGAGGACGGCGTCTGGGCCACCTAGACAGTGCCTAAGGGGTCCGGAGAGCCAAAAGACTGCTCTGGGGCACGCCAAAGGTCTCCGCAGGGGCTCTGAGATGGATAGAACACTGCTAAGAGCTCTGGGGGGGGCCGAAGACAGCTCTGGGGCAGAGGGAAACCTGCCAGAGTAGTGCCGAGGGCACCAGAGGGGGCCCTCAAGGTGTGTGCCTAGCCAAAAGACAAGTCTGGGGAAGGAGGAGGAGCTGAGGAGGGGGTCTGGGCCACCTAGACCGTTCCTGAGGGCTCAGCACGAGCAAGAGACAGCTCTGGCTAGCAAGGAGGAGCCAAAGAGTGTTGCGGGGTGCTCTAGAGAGTTGCGAAGGGGCCTAGGGAGCCAAGATCCAGCTCTGGGGCACAGGGACACCTGCCAGAGTAGTGCCGAGGGCCCCAGAGGGGGCCCTCAAGGGTTTACATGGCCCAAAACCCCACTCTGGGGAAGGAGGAGGAGCTGAGGAGGGGTCTGGGCCACCTAGACAGTGCCTAAGGGGTCTGGAGAGCCAAAAGACTGCTCTGGGGCACCCCAAAGGTCTCCCCAGGGGCTCTGAGGTGGAGAGAGCAGTGCTAAGAGCTGTGGGGGGCCTGAAGACAGCTCTGGGGCACAGGGAAACCTGCCAGAGTAGTGCCGAGGGCAGCAGAGGGGACCCTCAAGGCGTGTGCCAGGCCAAAAGGAGACTCTGGGGGAGAAGGAAGACCTCTGGAGGGGGTCTGGGCCACCTAGACCTTTCCTGAGGGCTCGGCACGAGCAAGGGACAGCTCTGGCTAGCAAGGAAGAGCCAGAGAGTGGTGCGGAGCCCTCTAGAGCGGTGCAAAGGGGCCTAGGGAGCCAAGATCCAGCTCTGGGGCAGAGGGAAACCTGCCAGAGTAGTGCCGAGGGCACCAGAGGGGGCCCTCAAGGCGTGTGCCTAGCCAAAAGACCACTCTGGGGAAGGAGGAGGAGCTTAGGAGGGGTTCCGGGCCACCTAGACAGTGCCTAAGGGATCTGGGGGGCCAAAAAACAGCTCTGGGGCACAACGAGTACTGCAATTGTAGTTCAGAAGTCACGAGAGGGCTTCTAAGGGCTCTGCATGGCCACAAAGAGACTCTGGGGAAGGAGGAGGAGCTCAGGAGGGGGTCTGGGCCACCTAGACCGTTCCTGAGGGCTCAGCACGAGCAAGAGCCAGCTCTGGCTAGCAAGGAAGAGCCAGAGTGTGGTGCGGAGTGCTCTAGGGCAGTGCGAAGGGGCCTAGGGAGCCAAGATCCAGCTCTGGGGCACAGGGACACCTGCCAGAGTAGTGCCGAGGGCCCCAGAGGGGGCCCTCAAGGCGTGTGCCTAGCCAAAAGACAAGTCTGGGGAAGGAGGAGGAGCTGAGGACGGCGTCTGGGCCACCTAGACAGTGCCTAAGGGGTCCGGAGAGCCAAAAGACAGCTCTGGGGCACGCCAAAGGTCTCCGCAGGGGCTCTGAGATGGATAGAACACTGCTAAGAGCTGTGGGGGGGCCGAAGACAGCTCTGGGGCAGAGGGAAACCTGCCAGAGTAGTGCCGAGGGCACCAGAGGGGGCCCTCAAGGTGTGTGCCTAGCCAAAAGACAAGTCTGGGGAAGGAGGAGGAGCTGAGGACGGCGTCTGGGCCACCTAGACAGTGCCTAAGGGGTCCGGAGAGCCAAAAGACTGCTCTGGGGCACGCCAAAGGTCTCCCCAGGGGCTCTGAGATGGATAGAACACTGCTAAGAGCTCTGGGGGGGGCCGAAGACAGCTCTGGGGCAGAGGGAAACCTGCCAGAGTAGTCCCGAGGGCACCAGAGGGGACCCTCAAGGCGTGTGCCTAGCCAAAAGGCAACTCTGGGGGAGAAGGAAGACCTCTGGAGGGGGTCTGGGCCACCTAGACCTTTCCTGAGGGCTCGGCACGAGCAAGGGACAGATCTGGCTAGCAAGGAAGAGCCAGAGTGTGGTGCGGAGCCCTCTAGAGCAGTGCGAAGGGGCCTAGGGAGCCAAGATCCAGCTCTGGGGCACAGGGAAACCTGCCAGAGTAGTGCCGAGGGCCCCAGAGGGGGCCCTCAAGGCGTGTGCCTAGCCAAAAGACAAGTCTGGGGAAGGAGGAGGAGCTGAGGACGGCGTCTGGGCCACCTAGACAGTGCCTAAGGGGTCCGGAGAGCCAAAAGACTGCTCTGGGGCACGCCAAAGGTCTCCGCAGGGGCTCTGAGATGGATAGAACACTGCTAAGAGCTCTGGGGGGGGCCGAAGACAGCTCTGGGGCAGAGGGAAACCTGCCAGAGTAGTGCCGAGGGCACCAGAGGGGGCCCTCAAGGTGTGTGCCTAGCCAAAAGACAAGTCTGGGGAAGGAGGAGGAGCTGAGGAGGGGGTCTGGGCCACCTAGACCGTTCCTGAGGGCTCAGCACGAGCAAGAGCCAGCTCTGGCTAGCAAGGAGGAGCCAAAGAGTGTTGCGGGGTGCTCTAGAGAGTTGCGAAGGGGCCTAGGGAGCCAAGATCCAGCTCTGGGCACAGGGACACCTGCCAGAGTAGTGCCGAGGGCCCCAGAGGGGGCCCTCAAGGGTTTACATGGCCCAAAACCCCACTCTGGGGAAGGAGGAGGAGCTGAGGAGGGGTCTGGGCCACCTAGACAGTGCCTAAGGGGTCTGGAGAGCCAAAAGACTGCTCTGGGGCACCCCAAAGGTCTCCCCAGGGGCTCTGAGGTGGAGAGAGCAGTGCTAAGAGCTGTGGGGGGCCTGAAGACAGCTCTGGGGCACAGGGAAACCTGCCAGAGTAGTCCCGAGGGCAGCAGAGGGGACCCTCAAGGCGTGTGCCTAGCCAAAAGACCACTCTGGGGAAGGAAGAGGAGCTTAGGAGGGGTTCCGGGCCACCTAGACAGTGCCTAAGGGATCTGGGGGGCCAAAAAACAGCTCTGGGGCACAACGAGTACTGCAATTGTAGTTCAGAAGTCACGAGAGGGCTTCTAAGGGCTCTGCATGGCCACAAAGAGACTCTGGGGAAGGAGGAGGAGCTCAGGAGGGGGTCTGGGCCACCTAGACCGTTCCTGAGGGCTCAGCACGAGCAAGAGCCAGCTCTGGCCAGCAAGGAAGAGCCAGAGAGTGGTGCGGAGTGCTCTAGAGCAGTGCGAAGGGGCCTAGGGAGCCAAGATCCAGCTCTGGGCACAGGGACACCTGCCAGAGTAGTGCCGAGGGCCCCAGAGGGGGCCCTCAAGGCGTGTGCGTAGCCAAAAGACAAGTCTGGGGAAGGAGGAGGAGCTGAGGACGGCGTCTGGGCCACCTAGACAGTGCCTAAGGGGTCCGGAGAGCCAAAAGACAGCTCTGGGGCACGCCAAAGGTCTCCCCAGGGGCTCTGAGCTGGATAGAGCAGTGCTAAGAGCTGTGGGGGGGCCGAAGACAGCTCTGGGGCACAGGGAAACCTGCCAGAGTAGTCCCGAGGGCACCAGAGGGGGCCCTCAAGGCGTGTGCCTAGCCAAAAAACATCTCTGGGGAAGAAGGAGGACCTTAGGAGGGGGTCTGGGCCACCTAGACAGTGCCTAAGGGGTCTGGAGGGCCAGAGGAGTGCTCTGGGGCACGCCAAAGGTCTCCCCAGGGGCTCTGAGGTGGATAGAGCAGTGCTAAGAGCTCTGGGGGGCACCTACACAGCTCTGGGGCACAGGGAAACCTGCCAGAGTGGTCCCGAGGGCACCAGAGGGGGCCCTCAAGGTGTGTGCCTAACCAAAAGACAAGTCTGGGGACGGAAGAGGTGCTGAGGAGGGGGTCTGGGCCACCTAGACAGTGCCTAAGGGGTCCGGAGAGCCAAAAGACACCTCTGGGGCACCCCAAAGGTCTCCCCAGGGGCTCTGAGGTGGAGAGAGCAGTGCTAAGAGCTCTGGGGGGCCTGAAGACAGCTCTGGGGCACAGGGACACCTGCCAGAGTAGTGCCGAGGGCCCCAGAGGGGGCCCTCAAGGCGTGTGCGTAGCCAAAAGACCACTCTGGGGAAGGAGGAGGAGCTGAGGAGGGGTCTGGGCCACCTAGACAGTGCCTAAGGGGTCCGGAGAGCCAAAAGACAGCTCTGGGGCACCCCAAAGGTCTCCCCAGGGGCTCTGAGGTGGAGAGAGCAGTGCTAAGAGCTGTGGGGGGCCTGAAGACAGCTCTGGGGCACAGGGACACCTGCCAGAGTAGTCCCGAGGGCAGCAGAGGGGACCCTCAAGGCGTGTGCCAGGCCAAAAGGAGACTCTGGGGGAGAAGGAAGACCTCTGGAGGGGGTCTGGGCCACCTAGACCTTTCCTGAGGGCTCGGCACGAGCAAGGGACAGCTCTGGCTAGCAAGGAAGAGCCAGAGAGTGGTGCGGAGCCCTCTAGAGCGGTGCAAAGGGGCCTAGGGAGCCAAGATCCAGCTCTGGGGCACAGGGAAACCTGCCAGAGTAGTGCCGAGGGCACCAGAGGGGGCCCTCAAGGCATGTGCCTAGCTAAAAGACCACTCTGGGGAAGGAGGAGGAGCTCAGGAGGGGATCTGGGCCACCTAGACAGTGCCTAAGGGATCTGGGGGGCCAAAAAACAGCTCTGGGGCACAACGAGTACTGCAATTGTAGTTCAGAAGTCACGAGAGGGCTTCTAAGGGCTCTGCATGGCCACAAAGAGACTCTGGGGAAGGAGGAGGAGCTCAGGAGGGGGTCTGGGCCACCTAGACCGTTCCTGAGGGCTCAGCACGAGCAAGAGCCAGCTCTGGCTAGCAAGGAAGAGCCAGAGTGTGGTGCGGAGTACTCTAGAGCAGTACGAAGGGGCCTAGGGAGCCAAGATCCAGCTCTGGGCACAAGGAAACCTGCCAGAGTAGTGCCGGGGGCCCCAGAGGGGGCCCTCAAAGGTTTACATGGCCCAAAACCCCACTCTGGGGAAGGAGGAGGAGCTGAGGAGGGGTCTGGGCCACCTAGACAGTGCCTAAGGGGTCTGGAGAGCCAAAAGACTGCTCTGGGGCACCCCAAAGGTCTCCCCAGGGGCTCTGAGGTGGAAAGAGCAGTGCTAAGAGCTGTGGGGGGCCTGAAGACAGCTCAGGGGCAGAGGGAAACCTGCCAGAGTAGTCCCGAGGGCACCAGAGGGGACCCTCAAGGCGTGTGCCTAGCCAAAAGGCAACTCTGGGGGAGAAGGAAGACCTCTGGAGGGGGTCTGGGCCACCTAGACCTTTCCTGAGGGCTCGGCACGAGCAAGGGACAGATCTGGCTAGCAAGGAAGAGCCAGAGTGTGGTGCGGAGCCCTCTAGAGCAGTGCGAAGGGGCCTAGGGAGCCAAGATCCAGCTCTGGGGCACAGGGAAACCTGCCAGAGTAGTGCCGAGGGCCCCAGAGGGGGCCCTCAAGGCGTGTGCCTAGCCAAAAGACAAGTCTGGGGAAGGAGGAGGAGCTGAGGACAGCGTCTGGGCCACCTAGACAGTGCCTAAGGGGTCCGGAGAGCCAAAAGACTGCTCTGGGGCACGCCAAAGGTCTCCGCAGGGGCTCTGAGATGGATAGAACACTGCTAAGAGCTCTGGGGGGGGCCGAAGACAGCTCTGGGGCAGAGGGAAACCTGCCAGAGTAGTGCCGAGGGCACCAGAGGGGGCCCTCAAGGTGTGTGCCTAGCCAAAAGACAAGTCTGGGGAAGGAGGAGGAGCTGAGGAGGGGGTCTGGGCCACCTAGACCGTTCCTGAGGGCTCAGCACGAGCAAGAGACAGCTCTGGCTAGCAAGGAGGAGCCAAAGAGTGTTGCGGGGTGCTCTAGAGAGTTGCGAAGGGGCCTAGGGAGCCAAGATCCAGCTCTGGGGCACAGGGACACCTGCCAGAGTAGTGCCGAGGGCCCCAGAGGGGGCCCTCAAGGGTTTACATGGCCCAAAACCCCACTCTGGGGAAGGAGGAGGAGCTGAGGAGGGGTCTGGGCCACCTAGACAGTGCCTAAGGGGTCTGGAGAGCCAAAAGACTGCTCTGGGGCACCCCAAAGGTCTCCCCAGGGGCTCTGAGGTGGAGAGAGCAGTGCTAAGAGCTGTGGGGGGCCTGAAGACAGCTCTGGGGCACAGGGAAACCTGCCAGAGTAGTCCCGAGGGCAGCAGAGGGGACCCTCAAGGCGTGTGCCAGGCCAAAAGGAGACTCTGGGGGAGAAGGAAGACCTCTGGAGGGGGTCTGGGCCACCTAGACCTTTCCTGAGGGCTCGGCACGAGCAAGGGACAGCTCTGGCTAGCAAGGAAGAGCCAGAGAGTGGTGCGGAGCCCTCTAGAGCGGTGCAAAGGGGCCTAGGGAGCCAAGATCCAGCTCTGGGGCACAGGGAAACCTGCCAGAGTAGTGCCGAGGGCACCAGAGGGGGCCCTCAAGGCGTGTGCCTAGCCAAAAGACCACTCTGGGGAAGGAAGAGGAGCTTAGGAGGGGTTCCGGGCCACCTAGACAGTGCCTAAGGGATCTGGGGGGCCAAAAAACAGCTCTGGGGCACAACGAGTACTGCAATTGTAGTTCAGAAGTCACGAGAGGGCTTCTAAGGGCTCTGCATGGCCACAAAGAGACTCTGGGGAAGGAGGAGGAGCTCAGGAGGGGGTCTGGGCCACCTAGACCGTTCCTGAGGGCTCAGCACGAGCAAGAGCCAGCTCTGGCTAGCAAGGAAGAGCCAGAGTGTGGTGCGGAGTGCTCTAGGGCAGTGCGAAGGGGCCTAGGGAGCCAAGATCCAGCTCTGGGGCACAGGGACACCTGCCAGAGTAGTGCCGAGGGCCCCAGAGGGGGCCCTCAAGGCGTGTGCCTAGCCAAAAGACAAGTCTGGGGAAGGAGGAGGAGCTGAGGACGGCGTCTGGGCCACCTAGACAGTGCCTAAGGGGTCCGGAGAGCCAAAAGACAGCTCTGGGGCACGCCAAAGGTCTCCGCAGGGGCTCTGAGATGGATAGAACACTGCTAAGAGCTGTGGGGGGGCCGAAGACAGCTCTGGGGCAGAGGGAAACCTGCCAGAGTAGTGCCGAGGGCACCAGAGGGGGCCCTCAAGGTGTGTGCCTAGCCAAAAGACAAGTCTGGGGAAGGAGGAGGAGCTGAGGAGGGGGTCTGGGCCACCTAGACCGTTCCTGAGGGCTCAGCACGAGCAAGAGCCAGCTCTGGCTAGCAAGGAGGAGCCAAAGAGTGTTGCGGGGTGCTCTAGAGAGTTGCGAAGGGGCCTAGGGAGCCAAGATCCAGCTCTGGGCACAGGGACACCTGCCAGAGTAGTGCCGAGGGCCCCAGAGGGGGCCCTCAAGGCATGTGCGTAGCCAAAAGACCACTCTGGGGAAGGAGGAGGAGCTGAGGAGGGGTCTGGGCCACCTAGACAGTGCCTAAGGGGTCCGGAGAGCCAAAAGACAGCTCTGGGGCACCCCAAAGGTCTCCCCAGGGGCTCTGAGGTGGAGAGAGCAGTGCTAAGAGCTGTGGGGGGCCTGAAGACAGCTCTGGGGCACAGGGACACCTGCCAGAGTAGTCCCGAGGGCAGCAGAGGGGACCCTCAAGGCGTGTGCCAGGCCAAAAGGAGACTCTGGGGGAGAAGGAAGACCTCTGGAGGGGGTCTGGGCCACCTAGACCTTTCCTGAGGGCTCGGCACGAGCAAGGGACAGCTCTGGCTAGCAAGGAAGAGCCAGAGAGTGGTGCGGAGCCCTCTAGAGCGGTGCAAAGGGGCCTAGGGAGCCAAGATCCAGCTCTGGGGCACAGGGAAACCTGCCAGAGTAGTGCCGAGGGCACCAGAGGGGGCCCTCAAGGCATGTGCCTAGCTAAAAGACCACTCTGGGGAAGGAGGAGGAGCTCAGGAGGGGATCTGGGCCACCTAGACAGTGCCTAAGGGATCTGGGGGGCCAAAAAACAGCTCTGGGGCACAACGAGTACTGCAATTGTAGTTCAGAAGTCACGAGAGGGCTTCTAAGGGCTCTGCATGGCCACAAAGAGACTCTGGGGAAGGAGGAGGAGCTCAGGAGGGGGTCTGGGCCACCTAGACCGTTCCTGAGGGCTCAGCACGAGCAAGAGCCAGCTCTGGCTAGCAAGGAAGAGCCAGAGTGTGGTGCGGAGTACTCTAGAGCAGTACGAAGGGGCCTAGGGAGCCAAGATCCAGCTCTGGGCACAAGGAAACCTGCCAGAGTAGTGCCGGGGGCCCCAGAGGGGGCCCTCAAAGGTTTACATGGCCCAAAACCCCACTCTGGGGAAGGAGGAGGAGCTGAGGAGGGGTCTGGGCCACCTAGACAGTGCCTAAGGGGTCTGGAGAGCCAAAAGACTGCTCTGGGGCACCCCAAAGGTCTCCCCAGGGGCTCTGAGGTGGAAAGAGCAGTGCTAAGAGCTGTGGGGGGCCTGAAGACAGCTCAGGGGCAGAGGGAAACCTGCCAGAGTAGTCCCGAGGGCACCAGAGGGGACCCTCAAGGCGTGTGCCTAGCCAAAAGGCAACTCTGGGGGAGAAGGAAGACCTCTGGAGGGGGTCTGGGCCACCTAGACCTTTCCTGAGGGCTCGGCACGAGCAAGGGACAGATCTGGCTAGCAAGGAAGAGCCAGAGTGTGGTGCGGAGCCCTCTAGAGCAGTGCGAAGGGGCCTAGGGAGCCAAGATCCAGCTCTGGGGCACAGGGAAACCTGCCAGAGTAGTGCCGAGGGCCCCAGAGGGGGCCCTCAAGGCGTGTGCCTAGCCAAAAGACAAGTCTGGGGAAGGAGGAGGAGCTGAGGACGGCGTCTGGGCCACCTAGACAGTGCCTAAGGGGTCCGGAGAGCCAAAAGACTGCTCTGGGGCACGCCAAAGGTCTCCGCAGGGGCTCTGAGATGGATAGAACACTGCTAAGAGCTCTGGGGGGGGCCGAAGACAGCTCTGGGGCAGAGGGAAACCTGCCAGAGTAGTGCCGAGGGCACCAGAGGGGGCCCTCAAGGTGTGTGCCTAGCCAAAAGACAAGTCTGGGGAAGGAGGAGGAGCTGAGGAGGGGGTCTGGGCCACCTAGACCGTTCCTGAGGGCTCAGCACGAGCAAGAGACAGCTCTGGCTAGCAAGGAGGAGCCAAAGAGTGTTGCGGGGTGCTCTAGAGAGTTGCGAAGGGGCCTAGGGAGCCAAGATCCAGCTCTGGGGCACAGGGACACCTGCCAGAGTAGTGCCGAGGGCCCCAGAGGGGGCCCTCAAGGGTTTACATGGCCCAAAACCCCACTCTGGGGAAGGAGGAGGAGCTGAGGAGGGGTCTGGGCCACCTAGACAGTGCCTAAGGGGTCTGGAGAGCCAAAAGACTGCTCTGGGGCACCCCAAAGGTCTCCCCAGGGGCTCTGAGGTGGAGAGAGCAGTGCTAAGAGCTGTGGGGGGCCTGAAGACAGCTCTGGGGCACAGGGAAACCTGCCAGAGTAGTCCCGAGGGCAGCAGAGGGGACCCTCAAGGCGTGTGCCAGGCCAAAAGGAGACTCTGGGGGAGAAGGAAGACCTCTGGAGGGGGTCTGGGCCACCTAGACCTTTCCTGAGGGCTCGGCACGAGCAAGGGACAGCTCTGGCTAGCAAGGAAGAGCCAGAGAGTGGTGCGGAGCCCTCTAGAGCGGTGCAAAGGGGCCTAGGGAGCCAAGATCCAGCTCTGGGGCACAGGGAAACCTGCCAGAGTAGTGCCGAGGGCACCAGAGGGGGCCCTCAAGGCGTGTGCCTAGCCAAAAGACCACTCTGGGGAAGGAGGAGGAGCTTAGGAGGGGTTCCGGGCCACCTAGACAGTGCCTAAGGGATCTGGGGGGCCAAAAAACAGCTCTGGGGCACAACGAGTACTGCAATTGTAGTTCAGAAGTCACGAGAGGGCTTCTAAGGGCTCTGCATGGCCACAAAGAGACTCTGGGGAAGGAGGAGGAGCTCAGGAGGGGGTCTGGGCCACCTAGACCGTTCCTGAGGGCTCAGCACGAGCAAGAGCCAGCTCTGGCTAGCAAGGAAGAGCCAGAGTGTGGTGCGGAGTGCTCTAGGGCAGTGCGAAGGGGCCTAGGGAGCCAAGATCCAGCTCTGGGGCACAGGGACACCTGCCAGAGTAGTGCCGAGGGCCCCAGAGGGGGCCCTCAAGGCGTGTGCCTAGCCAAAAGACAAGTCTGGGGAAGGAGGAGGAGCTGAGGACGGCGTCTGGGCCACCTAGACAGTGCCTAAGGGGTCCGGAGAGCCAAAAGACAGCTCTGGGGCACGCCAAAGGTCTCCGCAGGGGCTCTGAGATGGATAGAACACTGCTAAGAGCTGTGGGGGGGCCGAAGACAGCTCTGGGGCAGAGGGAAACCTGCCAGAGTAGTGCCGAGGGCACCAGAGGGGGCCCTCAAGGTGTGTGCCTAGCCAAAAGACAAGTCTGGGGAAGGAGGAGGAGCTGAGGAGGGGGTCTGGGCCACCTAGACCGTTCCTGAGGGCTCAGCACGAGCAAGAGCCAGCTCTGGCTAGCAAGGAGGAGCCAAAGAGTGTTGCGGGGTGCTCTAGAGAGTTGCGAAGGGGCCTAGGGAGCCAAGATCCAGCTCTGGGCACAGGGACACCTGCCAGAGTAGTGCCGAGGGCCCCAGAGGGGGCCCTCAAGGCGTGTGCCTAGCCAAAAGACAAGTCTGGGGAAGGAGGAGGAGCTGAGGACGGTGTCTGGGCCACCTAGACAGTGCCTAAGGGGTCCGGAGAGCCAAAAGACTGCTCTGGGGCACGCCAAAGGTCTCCGCAGGGGCTCTGAGATGGATAGAACACTGCTAAGAGCTGTGGGGGGCCTGAAGACAGCTCTGGGGCAGAGGGAAACCTGCCAGAGTAGTGCCGAGGGCACCAGAGGGGGCCCTCAAGGTGTGTGCCTAGCCAAAAGACAAGTCTGGGGAAGGAGGAGGAGCTGAGGACGGCGTCTGGGCCACCTAGACAGTGCCTAAGGGGTCCGGAGAGCCAAAAGACTGCTCTGGGGCACTCCAAAGGTCTCCCCAGGGGCTCTGAGGTGGAGAGAGCAGTGCTAAGAGCTGTGGGGGGCCTGAAGACAGCTCTGGGGCACAGGGAAACCTGCCAGAGTAGTGCCGAGGGCACCAGAGGGGACCCTCAAGGCGTGTGCCAGGCCAAAAGGAGACTCTGGGGGAGAAGGAAGACCTCTGGAGGGGGTCTGGGCCACCTAGACCTTTCCTGAGGGCTCGGCACGAGCAAGGGACAGCTCTGGCTAGCAAGGAAGAGCCAGAGAGTGGTGCGGAGCCCTCTAGAGCGGTGCAAAGGGGCCTAGGGAGCCAAGATCCAGCTCTGGGGCACAGGGAAACCTGCCAGAGTAGTGCCGAGGGCACCAGAGGGGGCCCTCAAGGCATGTGCCTAGCCAAAAGACCACTCTGGGGAAGGAAGAGGAGCTTAGGAGGGGTTCCGGGCCACCTAGACAGTGCCTAAGGGATCTGGGGGGCCAAAAAACAGCTCTGGGGCACAACGAGTACTGCAATTGTAGTTCAGAAGTCACGAGAGGGCTTCTAAGGGCTCTGCATGGCCACAAAGAGACTCTGGGGAAGGAGGAGGAGCTGAGGAGGGGGTCTGGGCCACCTAGACCGTTCCTGAGGGCTCAGCACGAGCAAGAGCCAGCTCTGGCTAGCAAGGAAGAGCCAGAGTGTGGTGCGGAGTACTCTAGAGCAGTACGAAGGGGCCTAGGGAGCCAAGATCCAGCTCTGGGCACAAGGAAACCTGCCAGAGTAGTGCCGGGGGCCCCAGAGGGGGCCCTCAAAGGTTTACATGGCCCAAAACCCCACTCTGGGGAAGGAGGAGGAGCTGAGGAGGGGTCTGGGCCACCTAGACAGTGCCTAAGGGGTCTGGAGAGCCAAAAGACTGCTCTGGGGCACCCCAAAGGTCTCCCCAGGGGCTCTGAGGTGGAAAGAGCAGTGCTAAGAGCTGTGGGGGGCCTGAAGACAGCTCAGGGGCAGAGGGAAACCTGCCAGAGTAGTCCCGAGGGCACCAGAGGGGACCCTCAAGGCGTGTGCCTAGCCAAAAGGCAACTCTGGGGGAGAAGGAAGACCTCTGGAGGGGGTCTGGGCCACCTAGACCTTTCCTGAGGGCTCGGCACGAGCAAGGGACAGATCTGGCTAGCAAGGAAGAGCCAGAGTGTGGTGCGGAGCCCTCTAGAGCAGTGCGAAGGGGCCTAGGGAGCCAAGATCCAGCTCTGGGGCACAGGGAAACCTGCCAGAGTAGTGCCGAGGGCCCCAGAGGGGGCCCTCAAGGCGTGTGCCTAGCCAAAAGACAAGTCTGGGGAAGGAGGAGGAGCTGAGGACGGCGTCTGGGCCACCTAGACAGTGCCTAAGGGGTCCGGAGAGCCAAAAGACTGCTCTGGGGCACGCCAAAGGTCTCCGCAGGGGCTCTGAGATGGATAGAACACTGCTAAGAGCTCTGGGGGGGGCCGAAGACAGCTCTGGGGCAGAGGGAAACCTGCCAGAGTAGTGCCGAGGGCACCAGAGGGGGCCCTCAAGGTGTGTGCCTAGCCAAAAGACAAGTCTGGGGAAGGAGGAGGAGCTCAGGAGGGGGTCTGGGCCACCTAGACCGTTCCTGAGGGCTCAGCACGAGCAAGAGACAGCTCTGGCTAGCAAGGAGGAGCCAAAGAGTGTTGCGGGGTGCTCTAGAGAGTTGCGAAGGGGCCTAGGGAGCCAAGATCCAGCTCTGGGGCACAGGGACACCTGCCAGAGTAGTGCCGAGGGCCCCAGAGGGGGCCCTCAAGGGTTTACATGGCCCAAAACCCCACTCTGGGGAAGGAGGAGGAGCTGAGGAGGGGTCTGGGCCACCTAGACAGTGCCTAAGGGGTCTGGAGAGCCAAAAGACTGCTCTGGGGCACCCCAAAGGTCTCCCCAGGGGCTCTGAGGTGGAGAGAGCAGTGCTAAGAGCTGTGGGGGGCCTGAAGACAGCTCTGGGGCACAGGGAAACCTGCCAGAGTAGTCCCGAGGGCAGCAGAGGGGACCCTCAAGGCGTGTGCCAGGCCAAAAGGAGACTCTGGGGGAGAAGGAAGACCTCTGGAGGGGGTCTGGGCCACCTAGACCTTTCCTGAGGGCTCGGCACGAGCAAGGGACAGCTCTGGCTAGCAAGGAAGAGCCAGAGAGTGGTGCGGAGCCCTCTAGAGCGGTGCAAAGGGGCCTAGGGAGCCAAGATCCAGCTCTGGGGCACAGGGAAACCTGCCAGAGTAGTGCCGAGGGCACCAGAGGGGGCCCTCAAGGCATGTGCCTAGCTAAAAGACCACTCTGGGGAAGGAGGAGGAGCTCAGGAGGGGATCTGGGCCACCTAGACAGTGCCTAAGGGATCTGGGGGGCCAAAAAACAGCTCTGGGGCACAACGAGTACTGCAATTGTAGTTCAGAAGTCACGAGAGGGCTTCTAAGGGCTCTGCATGGCCACAAAGAGACTCTGGGGAAGGAGGAGGAGCTCAGGAGGGGGTCTGGGCCACCTAGACCGTTCCTGAGGGCTCAGCACGAGCAAGAGCCAGCTCTGGCTAGCAAGGAAGAGCCAGAGTGTGGTGCGGAGTACTCTAGAGCAGTACGAAGGGGCCTAGGGAGCCAAGATCCAGCTCTGGGCACAAGGAAACCTGCCAGAGTAGTGCCGGGGGCCCCAGAGGGGGCCCTCAAAGGTTTACATGGCCCAAAACCCCACTCTGGGGAAGGAGGAGGAGCTGAGGAGGGGTCTGGGCCACCTAGACAGTGCCTAAGGGGTCTGGAGAGCCAAAAGACTGCTCTGGGGCACCCCAAAGGTCTCCCCAGGGGCTCTGAGGTGGAAAGAGCAGTGCTAAGAGCTGTGGGGGGCCTGAAGACAGCTCAGGGGCAGAGGGAAACCTGCCAGAGTAGTCCCGAGGGCACCAGAGGGGACCCTCAAGGCGTGTGCCTAGCCAAAAGGCAACTCTGGGGGAGAAGGAAGACCTCTGGAGGGGGTCTGGGCCACCTAGACCTTTCCTGAGGGCTCGGCACGAGCAAGGGACAGATCTGGCTAGCAAGGAAGAGCCAGAGTGTGGTGCGGAGCCCTCTAGAGCAGTGCGAAGGGGCCTAGGGAGCCAAGATCCAGCTCTGGGGCACAGGGAAACCTGCCAGAGTAGTGCCGAGGGCCCCAGAGGGGGCCCTCAAGGCGTGTGCCTAGCCAAAAGACAAGTCTGGGGAAGGAGGAGGAGCTGAGGACGGCGTCTGGGCCACCTAGACAGTGCCTAAGGGGTCCGGAGAGCCAAAAGACTGCTCTGGGGCACGCCAAAGGTCTCCGCAGGGGCTCTGAGATGGATAGAACACTGCTAAGAGCTCTGGGGGGGGCCGAAGACAGCTCTGGGGCAGAGGGAAACCTGCCAGAGTAGTGCCGAGGGCACCAGAGGGGGCCCTCAAGGCGTGTGCCTAGCCAAAAGACCACTCTGGGGAAGGAGGAGGAGCTTAGGAGGGGTTCCGGGCCACCTAGACAGTGCCTAAGGGATCTGGGGGGCCAAAAAACAGCTCTGGGGCACAACGAGTACTGCAATTGTAGTTCAGAAGTCACGAGAGGGCTTCTAAGGGCTCTGCATGGCCACAAAGAGACTCTGGGGAAGGAGGAGGAGCTCAGGAGGGGGTCTGGGCCACCTAGACCGTTCCTGAGGGCTCAGCACGAGCAAGAGCCAGCTCTGGCTAGCAAGGAAGAGCCAGAGTGTGGTGCGGAGTGCTCTAGGGCAGTGCGAAGGGGCCTAGGGAGCCAAGATCCAGCTCTGGGGCACAGGGACACCTGCCAGAGTAGTGCCGAGGGCCCCAGAGGGGGCCCTCAAGGCGTGTGCCTAGCCAAAAGACAAGTCTGGGGAAGGAGGAGGAGCTGAGGACGGCGTCTGGGCCACCTAGACAGTGCCTAAGGGGTCCGGAGAGCCAAAAGACAGCTCTGGGGCACGCCAAAGGTCTCCGCAGGGGCTCTGAGATGGATAGAACACTGCTAAGAGCTGTGGGGGGGCCGAAGACAGCTCTGGGGCAGAGGGAAACCTGCCAGAGTAGTGCCGAGGGCACCAGAGGGGGCCCTCAAGGTGTGTGCCTAGCCAAAAGACAAGTCTGGGGAAGGAGGAGGAGCTGAGGAGGGGGTCTGGGCCACCTAGACCGTTCCTGAGGGCTCAGCACGAGCAAGAGCCAGCTCTGGCTAGCAAGGAGGAGCCAAAGAGTGTTGCGGGGTGCTCTAGAGAGTTGCGAAGGGGCCTAGGGAGCCAAGATCCAGCTCTGGGCACAGGGACACCTGCCAGAGTAGTGCCGAGGGCCCCAGAGGGGGCCCTCAAGGCGTGTGCCTAGCCAAAAGACAAGTCTGGGGAAGGAGGAGGAGCTGAGGACGGCGTCTGGGCCACCTAGACAGTGCCTAAGGGGTCCGGAGAGCCAAAAGACTGCTCTGGGGCACGCCAAAGGTCTCCGCAGGGGCTCTGAGATGGATAGAACACTGCTAAGAGCTGTGGGGGGCCTGAAGACAGCTCTGGGGCAGAGGGAAACCTGCCAGAGTAGTGCCGAGGGCACCAGAGGGGGCCCTCAAGGTGTGTGCCTAGCCAAAAGACAAGTCTGGGGAAGGAGGAGGAGCTGAGGAGGGGGTCTGGGCCACCTAGACCGTTCCTGAGGGCTCAGCACGAGCAAGAGCCAGCTCTGGCTAGCAAGGAGGAGCCAAAGAGTGTTGCGGGGTGCTCTAGAGAGTTGCGAAGGGGCCTAGGGAGCCAAGATCCAGCTCTGGGCACAGGGACACCTGCCAGAGTAGTGCCGAGGGCCCCAGAGGGGGCCCTCAAGGCGTGTGCCTAGCCAAAAGACAAGTCTGGGGAAGGAGGAGGAGCTGAGGACGGCGTCTGGGCCACCTAGACAGTGCCTAAGGGGTCCGGAGAGCCAAAAGACTGCTCTGGGGCACTCCAAAGGTCTCCCCAGGGGCTCTGAGGTGGAGAGAGCAGTGCTAAGAGCTGTGGGGGGCCTGAAGACAGCTCTGGGGCACAGGGAAACCTGCCAGAGTAGTGCCGAGGGCAGCAGAGGGGACCCTCAAGGCGTGTGCCAGGCCAAAAGGAGACTCTGGGGGAGAAGGAAGACCTCTGGAGGGGGTCTGGGCCACCTAGACCTTTCCTGAGGGCTCGGCACGAGCAAGGGACAGCTCTGGCTAGCAAGGAAGAGCCAGAGAGTGGTGCGGAGCCCTCTAGAGCGGTGCAAAGGGGCCTAGGGAGCCAAGATCCAGCTCTGGGGCACAGGGAAACCTGCCAGAGTAGTGCCGAGGGCACCAGAGGGGGCCCTCAAGGCGTGTGCCTAGCCAAAAGACCACTCTGGGGAAGGAGGAGGAGCTTAGGAGGGGTTCCGGGCCACCTAGACAGTGCCTAAGGGATCTGGGGGGCCAAAAAACAGCTCTGGGGCACAACGAGTACTGCAATTGTAGTTCAGAAGTCACGAGAGGGCTTCTAAGGGCTCTGCATGGCCACAAAGAGACTCTGGGGAAGGAGGAGGAGCTCAGGAGGGGGTCTGGGCCACCTAGACCGTTCCTGAGGGCTCAGCACGAGCAAGAGCCAGCTCTGGCTAGCAAGGAAGAGCCAGAGAGTGGTGCGGAGTGCTCTAGAGCAGTGCGAAGGGGCCTAGGGAGCCAAGATCCAGCTCTGGGCACAGGGACACCTGCCAGAGTAGTGCCGAGGGCCCCAGAGGGGGCCCTCAAGGCGTGTGCGTAGCCAAAAGACAAGTCTGGGGAAGGAGGAGGAGCTGAGGACGGCGTCTGGGCCACCTAGACAGTGCCTAAGGGGTCCGGAGAGCCAAAAGACAGCTCTGGGGCACGCCAAAGGTCTCCCCAGGGGCTCTGAGCTGGATAGAGCAGTGCTAAGAGCTGTGGGGGGGCCGAAGACAGCTCTGGGGCAGAGGGAAACCTGCCAGAGTAGTGCCGAGGGCACCAGAGGGGGCCCTCAAGGCGTGTGCCTAGCCAAAAAACATCTCTGGGGAAGAAGGAGGACCTTAGGAGGGGGTCTGGGCCACCTAGACAGTGCCTAAGGGGTCTGGAGGGCCAGAGGAGTGCTCTGGGGCACGCCAAAGGTCTCCCCAGGGGCTCTGAGGTGGATAGAGCAGTGCTAAGAGCTCTGGGGGGCACCTACACAGCTCTGGGGCACAGGGAAACCTGCCAGAGTGGTCCCGAGGGCACCAGAGGGGGCCCTCAAGGTGTGTGCCTAACCAAAAGACAAGTCTGGGGACGGAAGAGGTGCTGAGGAGGGGGTCTGGGCCACCTAGACAGTGCCTAAGGGGTCCGGAGAGCCAAAACAGTGCTGCGGTCTACCCAGGGGCTCTGAGCTGGATAGATCAGTGCTAAGAGCTGTGGGGGGCACCTACACAGCTCTGAGGCACAGGGAAACCTGCCAGAGTAGTGCCGAGGGCACCAGAGGGGGCCCTCAAGGGTTTACATGACCCAAAATCCCATTCTGGGGAAGGGGGAGGAGCTGAGGAGGGGGTCTGGGCCACCTAGACAGTGCCTAAGGGGTCCGGAGAGCCAAAAGACACCTCTGGGGCACCCCAAAGGTCTCCCCAGGGGCTCTGAGGTGGAGAGAGCAGTGCTAAGAGCTCTGGGGGGCCTGAAGACAGCTCTGGGGCACAGGGACACCTGCCAGAGTAGTGCCGAGGGCCCCAGAGGGGGCCCTCAAGGCGTGTGCGTAGCCAAAAGACCACTCTGGGGAAGGAGGAGGAGCTGAGGAGGGGTCTGGGCCACCTAGACAGTGCCTAAGGGGTCCGGAGAGCCAAAAGACAGCTCTGGGGCACCCCAAAGGTCTCCCCAGGGGCTCTGAGGTGGAGAGAGCAGTGCTAAGAGCTGTGGGGGGCCTGAAGACAGCTCTGGGGCACAGGGACACCTGCCAGAGTAGTCCCGAGGGCAGCAGAGGGGACCCTCAAGGCGTGTGCCAGGCCAAAAGGAGACTCTGGGGGAGAAGGAAGACCTCTGGAGGGGGTCTGGGCCACCTAGACCTTTCCTGAGGGCTCGGCACGAGCAAGGGACAGCTCTGGCTAGCAAGGAAGAGCCAGAGAGTGGTGCGGAGCCCTCTAGAGCGGTGCAAAGGGGCCTAGGGAGCCAAGATCCAGCTCTGGGGCACAGGGAAACCTGCCAGAGTAGTGCCGAGGGCACCAGAGGGGGCCCTCAAGGCATGTGCCTAGCTAAAAGACCACTCTGGGGAAGGAGGAGGAGCTCAGGAGGGGATCTGGGCCACCTAGACAGTGCCTAAGGGATCTGGGGGGCCAAAAAACAGCTCTGGGGCACAACGAGTACTGCAATTGTAGTTCAGAAGTCACGAGAGGGCTTCTAAGGGCTCTGCATGGCCACAAAGAGACTCTGGGGAAGGAGGAGGAGCTCAGGAGGGGGTCTGGGCCACCTAGACCGTTCCTGAGGGCTCAGCACGAGCAAGAGCCAGCTCTGGCTAGCAAGGAAGAGCCAGAGTGTGGTGCGGAGTACTCTAGAGCAGTACGAAGGGGCCTAGGGAGCCAAGATCCAGCTCTGGGCACAAGGAAACCTGCCAGAGTAGTGCCGGGGGCCCCAGAGGGGGCCCTCAAAGGTTTACATGGCCCAAAACCCCACTCTGGGGAAGGAGGAGGAGCTGAGGAGGGGTCTGGGCCACCTAGACAGTGCCTAAGGGGTCTGGAGAGCCAAAAGACTGCTCTGGGGCACCCCAAAGGTCTCCCCAGGGGCTCTGAGGTGGAAAGAGCAGTGCTAAGAGCTGTGGGGGGCCTGAAGACAGCTCAGGGGCAGAGGGAAACCTGCCAGAGTAGTCCCGAGGGCACCAGAGGGGACCCTCAAGGCGTGTGCCTAGCCAAAAGGCAACTCTGGGGGAGAAGGAAGACCTCTGGAGGGGGTCTGGGCCACCTAGACCTTTCCTGAGGGCTCGGCACGAGCAAGGGACAGATCTGGCTAGCAAGGAAGAGCCAGAGTGTGGTGCGGAGCCCTCTAGAGCAGTGCGAAGGGGCCTAGGGAGCCAAGATCCAGCTCTGGGGCACAGGGAAACCTGCCAGAGTAGTGCCGAGGGCCCCAGAGGGGGCCCTCAAGGCGTGTGCCTAGCCAAAAGACAAGTCTGGGGAAGGAGGAGGAGCTGAGGACGGCGTCTGGGCCACCTAGACAGTGCCTAAGGGGTCCGGAGAGCCAAAAGACTGCTCTGGGGCACGCCAAAGGTCTCCGCAGGGGCTCTGAGATGGATAGAACACTGCTAAGAGCTCTGGGGGGGGCCGAAGACAGCTCTGGGGCAGAGGGAAACCTGCCAGAGTAGTGCCGAGGGCACCAGAGGGGGCCCTCAAGGTGTGTGCCTAGCCAAAAGACAAGTCTGGGGAAGGAGGAGGAGCTGAGGAGGGGGTCTGGGCCACCTAGACCGTTCCTGAGGGCTCAGCACGAGCAAGAGACAGCTCTGGCTAGCAAGGAGGAGCCAAAGAGTGTTGCGGGGTGCTCTAGAGAGTTGCGAAGGGGCCTAGGGAGCCAAGATCCAGCTCTGGGGCACAGGGACACCTGCCAGAGTAGTGCCGAGGGCCCCAGAGGGGGCCCTCAAGGGTTTACATGGCCCAAAACCCCACTCTGGGGAAGGAGGAGGAGCTGAGGAGGGGTCTGGGCCACCTAGACAGTGCCTAAGGGGTCTGGAGAGCCAAAAGACTGCTCTGGGGCACCCCAAAGGTCTCCGCAGGGGCTCTGAGGTGGAGAGAGCAGTGCTAAGAGCTGTGGGGGGCCTGAAGACAGCTCTGGGGCACAGGGAAACCTGCCAGAGTAGTCCCGAGGGCAGCAGAGGGGACCCTCAAGGCGTGTGCCAGGCCAAAAGGAGACTCTGGGGGAGAAGGAAGACCTCTGGAGGGGGTCTGGGCCACCTAGACCTTTCCTGAGGGCTCGGCACGAGCAAGGGACAGCTCTGGCTAGCAAGGAAGAGCCAGAGAGTGGTGCGGAGCCCTCTAGAGCGGTGCAAAGGGGCCTAGGGAGCCAAGATCCAGCTCTGGGGCACAGGGAAACCTGCCAGAGTAGTGCCGAGGGCACCAGAGGGGGCCCTCAAGGCGTGTGCCTAGCCAAAAGACCACTCTGGGGAAGGAGGAGGAGCTTAGGAGGGGTTCCGGGCCACCTAGACAGTGCCTAAGGGATCTGGGGGGCCAAAAAACAGCTCTGGGGCACAACGAGTACTGCAATTGTAGTTCAGAAGTCACGAGAGGGCTTCTAAGGGCTCTGCATGGCCACAAAGAGACTCTGGGGAAGGAGGAGGAGCTCAGGAGGGGGTCTGGGCCACCTAGACCGTTCCTGAGGGCTCAGCACGAGCAAGAGCCAGCTCTGGCTAGCAAGGAAGAGCCAGAGTGTGGTGCGGAGTGCTCTAGGGCAGTGCGAAGGGGCCTAGGGAGCCAAGATCCAGCTCTGGGGCACAGGGACACCTGCCAGAGTAGTGCCGAGGGCCCCAGAGGGGGCCCTCAAGGCGTGTGCCTAGCCAAAAGACAAGTCTGGGGAAGGAGGAGGAGCTGAGGACGGCGTCTGGGCCACCTAGACAGTGCCTAAGGGGTCCGGAGAGCCAAAAGACAGCTCTGGGGCACGCCAAAGGTCTCCGCAGGGGCTCTGAGATGGATAGAACACTGCTAAGAGCTGTGGGGGGGCCGAAGACAGCTCTGGGGCAGAGGGAAACCTGCCAGAGTAGTGCCGAGGGCCCCAGAGGGGGCCCTCAAGGTGTGTGCCTAGCCAAAAGACAAGTCTGGGGAAGGAGGAGGAGCTGAGGAGGGGGTCTGGGCCACCTAGACCGTTCCTGAGGGCTCAGCACGAGCAAGAGCCAGCTCTGGCTAGCAAGGAGGAGCCAAAGAGTGTTGCGGGGTGCTCTAGAGCAGTGCGAAGGGGCCTAGGGAGCCAAGATCCAGCTCTGGGCACAGGGACACCTGCCAGAGTAGTGCCGAGGGCCCCAGAGGGGGCCCTCAAGGCGTGTGCCTAGCCAAAAGACAAGTCTGGGGAAGGAGGAGGAGCTGAGGACGGCGTCTGGGCCACCTAGACAGTGCCTAAGGGGTCCGGAGAGCCAAAAGACTGCTCTGGGGCACGCCAAAGGTCTCCGCAGGGGCTCTGAGATGGATAGAACACTGCTAAGAGCTGTGGGGGGCCTGAAGACAGCTCTGGGGCAGAGGGAAACCTGCCAGAGTAGTGCCGAGGGCACCAGAGGGGGCCCTCAAGGTGTGTGCCTAGCCAAAAGACAAGTCTGGGGAAGGAGGAGGAGCTGAGGAGGGGGTCTGGGCCACCTAGACCGTTCCTGAGGGCTCAGCACGAGCAAGAGCCAGCTCTGGCTAGCAAGGAGGAGCCAAAGAGTGTTGCGGGGTGCTCTAGAGAGTTGCGAAGGGGCCTAGGGAGCCAAGATCCAGCTCTGGGCACAGGGACACCTGCCAGAGTAGTGCCGAGGGCCCCAGAGGGGGCCCTCAAGGCGTGTGCCTAGCCAAAAGACAAGTCTGGGGAAGGAGGAGGAGCTGAGGACGGCGTCTGGGCCACCTAGACAGTGCCTAAGGGGTCCGGAGAGCCAAAAGACTGCTCTGGGGCACTCCAAAGGTCTCCCCAGGGGCTCTGAGGTGGAGAGAGCAGTGCTAAGAGCTGTGGGGGGCCTGAAGACAGCTCTGGGGCACAGGGAAACCTGCCAGAGTAGTGCCGAGGGCAGCAGAGGGGACCCTCAAGGCGTGTGCCAGGCCAAAAGGAGACTCTGGGGGAGAAGGAAGACCTCTGGAGGGGGTCTGGGCCACCTAGACCTTTCCTGAGGGCTCGGCACGAGCAAGGGACAGCTCTGGCTAGCAAGGAAGAGCCAGAGAGTGGTGCGGAGCCCTCTAGAGCGGTGCAAAGGGGCCTAGGGAGCCAAGATCCAGCTCTGGGGCACAGGGAAACCTGCCAGAGTAGTGCCGAGGGCACCAGAGGGGGCCCTCAAGGCATGTGCCTAGCCAAAAGACCACTCTGGGGAAGGAAGAGGAGCTTAGGAGGGGTTCCGGGCCACCTAGACAGTGCCTAAGGGATCTGGGGGGCCAAAAAACAGCTCTGGGGCACAACGAGTACTGCAATTGTAGTTCAGAAGTCACGAGAGGGCTTCTAAGGGCTCTGCATGGCCACAAAGAGACTCTGGGGAAGGAGGAGGAGCTCAGGAGGGGGTCTGGGCCACCTAGACCGTTCCTGAGGGCTCAGCACGAGCAAGAGCCAGCTCTGGCTAGCAAGGAAGAGCCAGAGAGTGGTGCGGAGTGCTCTAGAGCAGTGCGAAGGGGCCTAGGGAGCCAAGATCCAGCTCTGGGCACAGGGACACCTGCCAGAGTAGTGCCGAGGGCCCCAGAGGGGGCCCTCAAGGCGTGTGCGTAGCCAAAAGACAAGTCTGGGGAAGGAGGAGGAGCTGAGGACGGCGTCTGGGCCACCTAGACAGTGCCTAAGGGGTCCGGAGAGCCAAAAGACAGCTCTGGGGCACGCCAAAGGTCTCCGCAGGGGCTCTGAGCTGGATAGAGCAGTGCTAAGAGCTGTGGGGGGGCCGAAGACAGCTCTGGGGCACAGGGAAACCTGCCAGAGTAGTCCCGAGGGCACCAGAGGGGGCCCTCAAGGCGTGTGCCTAGCCAAAAAACATCTCTGGGGAAGAAGGAGGACCTTAGGAGGGGGTCTGGGCCACCTAGACAGTGCCTAAGGGGTCTGGAGGGCCAGAGGAGTGCTCTGGGGCACGCCAAAGGTCTCCCCAGGGGCTCTGAGGTGGATAGAGCAGTGCTAAGAGCTCTGGGGGGCACCTACACAGCTCTGGGGCACAGGGAAACCTGCCAGAGTGGTCCCGAGGGCACCAGAGGGGGCCCTCAAGGTGTGTGCCTAACCAAAAGACAAGTCTGGGGACGGAACAGGTGCTGAGGAGGGGGTCTGGGCCACCTAGACAGTGCCTAAGGGGTCCGGAGAGCCAAAACAGTGCTGCGGTCTACCCAGGGGCTCTGAGCTGGATAGATCAGTGCTAAGAGCTGTGGGGGGCACCTACACAGCTCTGAGGCACAGGGAAACCTGCCAGAGTAGTGCCGAGGGCACCAGAGGGGGCCCTCAAGGGTTTACATGACCCAAAATCCCATTCTGGGGAAGGGGGAGGAGCTGAGGAGGGGGTCTGGGCCACCTAGACAGTGCCTAAGGGGTCCGGAGAGCCAAAAGACACCTCTGGGGCACCCCAAAGGTCTCCCCAGGGGCTCTGAGGTGGAGAGAGCAGTGCTAAGAGCTCTGGGGGGCCTGAAGACAGCTCTGGGGCACAGGGACACCTGCCAGAGTAGTGCCGAGGGCCCCAGAGGGGGCCCTCAAGGCGTGTGCGTAGCCAAAAGACCACTCTGGGGAAGGAGGAGGAGCTGAGGAGGGGTCTGGGCCACCTAGACAGTGCCTAAGGGGTCCGGAGAGCCAAAAGACAGCTCTGGGGCACCCCAAAGGTCTCCCCAGGGGCTCTGAGGTGGAGAGAGCAGTGCTAAGAGCTGTGGGGGGCCTGAAGACAGCTCTGGGGCACAGGGACACCTGCCAGAGTAGTCCCGAGGGCAGCAGAGGGGACCCTCAAGGCGTGTGCCAGGCCAAAAGGAGACTCTGGGGGAGAAGGAAGACCTCTGGAGGGGGTCTGGGCCACCTAGACCTTTCCTGAGGGCTCGGCACGAGCAAGGGACAGCTCTGGCTAGCAAGGAAGAGCCAGAGAGTGGTGCGGAGCCCTCTAGAGCGGTGCAAAGGGGCCTAGGGAGCCAAGATCCAGCTCTGGGGCACAGGGAAACCTGCCAGAGTAGTGCCGAGGGCACCAGAGGGGGCCCTCAAGGCATGTGCCTAGCTAAAAGACCACTCTGGGGAAGGAGGAGGAGCTCAGGAGGGGATCTGGGCCACCTAGACAGTGCCTAAGGGATCTGGGGGGCCAAAAAACAGCTCTGGGGCACAACGAGTACTGCAATTGTAGTTCAGAAGTCACGAGAGGGCTTCTAAGGGCTCTGCATGGCCACAAAGAGACTCTGGGGAAGGAGGAGGAGCTCAGGAGGGGGTCTGGGCCACCTAGACCGTTCCTGAGGGCTCAGCACGAGCAAGAGCCAGCTCTGGCTAGCAAGGAAGAGCCAGAGTGTGGTGCGGAGTACTCTAGAGCAGTACGAAGGGGCCTAGGGAGCCAAGATCCAGCTCTGGGCACAAGGAAACCTGCCAGAGTAGTGCCGGGGGCCCCAGAGGGGGCCCTCAAAGGTTTACATGGCCCAAAACCCCACTCTGGGGAAGGAGGAGGAGCTGAGGAGGGGTCTGGGCCACCTAGACAGTGCCTAAGGGGTCTGGAGAGCCAAAAGACTGCTCTGGGGCACCCCAAAGGTCTCCCCAGGGGCTCTGAGGTGGAAAGAGCAGTGCTAAGAGCTGTGGGGGGCCTGAAGACAGCTCAGGGGCAGAGGGAAACCTGCCAGAGTAGTCCCGAGGGCACCAGAGGGGACCCTCAAGGCGTGTGCCTAGCCAAAAGGCAACTCTGGGGGAGAAGGAAGACCTCTGGAGGGGGTCTGGGCCACCTAGACCTTTCCTGAGGGCTCGGCACGAGCAAGGGACAGATCTGGCTAGCAAGGAAGAGCCAGAGTGTGGTGCGGAGCCCTCTAGAGCAGTGCGAAGGGGCCTAGGGAGCCAAGATCCAGCTCTGGGGCACAGGGAAACCTGCCAGAGTAGTGCCGAGGGCCCCAGAGGGGGCCCTCAAGGCGTGTGCCTAGCCAAAAGACAAGTCTGGGGAAGGAGGAGGAGCTGAGGACGGCGTCTGGGCCACCTAGACAGTGCCTAAGGGGTCCGGAGAGCCAAAAGACTGCTCTGGGGCACGCCAAAGGTCTCCGCAGGGGCTCTGAGATGGATAGAACACTGCTAAGAGCTGTGGGGGGGCCGAAGACAGCTCTGGGGCAGAGGGAAACCTGCCAGAGTAGTGCCGAGGGCACCAGAGGGGGCCCTCAAGGTGTGTGCCTAGCCAAAAGACAAGTCTGGGGAAGGAGGAGGAGCTGAGGAGGGGGTCTGGGCCACCTAGACCGTTCCTGAGGGCTCAGCACGAGCAAGAGCCAGCTCTGGCTAGCAAGGAGGAGCCAAAGAGTGTTGCGGGGTGCTCTAGAGAGTTGCGAAGGGGCCTAGGGAGCCAAGATCCAGCTCTGGGGCACAGGGACACCTGCCAGAGTAGTGCCGAGGGCCCCAGAGGGGGCCCTCAAGGGTTTACATGGCCCAAAACCCCACTCTGGGGAAGGAGGAGGAGCTGAGGAGGGGTCTGGGCCACCTAGACAGTGCCTAAGGGGTCTGGAGAGCCAAAAGACTGCTCTGGGGCACCCCAAAGGTCTCCCCAGGGGCTCTGAGGTGGAGAGAGCAGTGCTAAGAGCTGTGGGGGGCCTGAAGACAGCTCTGGGGCACAGGGACACCTGCCAGAGTAGTCCCGAGGGCAGCAGAGGGGACCCTCAAGGCGTGTGCCAGGCCAAAAGGAGACTCTGGGGGAGAAGGAAGACCTCTGGAGGGGGTCTGGGCCACCTAGACCTTTCCTGAGGGCTCGGCACGAGCAAGGGACAGCTCTGGCTAGCAAGGAAGAGCCAGAGAGTGGTGCGGAGCCCTCTAGAGCGGTGCAAAGGGGCCTAGGGAGCCAAGATCCAGCTCTGGGGCACAGGGAAACCTGCCAGAGTAGTGCCGAGGGCACCAGAGGGGGCCCTCAAGGCGTGTGCCTAGCCAAAAGACCACTCTGGGGAAGGAGGAGGAGCTTAGGAGGGGTTCCGGGCCACCTAGACAGTGCCTAAGGGATCTGGGGGGCCAAAAAACAGCTCTGGGGCACAACGAGTACTGCAATTGTAGTTCAGAAGTCACGAGAGGGCTTCTAAGGGCTCTGCATGGCCACAAAGAGACTCTGGGGAAGGAGGAGGAGCTCAGGAGGGGGTCTGGGCCACCTAGACCGTTCCTGAGGGCTCAGCACGAGCAAGAGCCAGCTCTGGCTAGCAAGGAAGAGCCAGAGTGTGGTGCGGAGTGCTCTAGGGCAGTGCGAAGGGGCCTAGGGAGCCAAGATCCAGCTCTGGGGCACAGGGACACCTGCCAGAGTAGTGCCGAGGGCCCCAGAGGGGGCCCTCAAGGCGTGTGCCTAGCCAAAAGACAAGTCTGGGGAAGGAGGAGGAGCTGAGGACGGCGTCTGGGCCACCTAGACAGTGCCTAAGGGGTCCGGAGAGCCAAAAGACAGCTCTGGGGCACGCCAAAGGTCTCCGCAGGGGCTCTGAGATGGATAGAACACTGCTAAGAGCTGTGGGGGGGCCGAAGACAGCTCTGGGGCAGAGGGAAACCTGCCAGAGTAGTGCCGAGGGCACCAGAGGGGGCCCTCAAGGTGTGTGCCTAGCCAAAAGACAAGTCTGGGGAAGGAGGAGGAGCTGAGGAGGGGGTCTGGGCCACCTAGACCGTTCCTGAGGGCTCAGCACGAGCAAGAGCCAGCTCTGGCTAGCAAGGAGGAGCCAAAGAGTGTTGCGGGGTGCTCTAGAGAGTTGCGAAGGGGCCTAGGGAGCCAAGATCCAGCTCTGGGCACAGGGAAACCTGCCAGAGTAGTGCCGAGGGCCCCAGAGGGGGCCCTCAAGGCGTGTGCCTAGCCAAAAGACAAGTCTGGGGAAGGAGGAGGAGCTGAGGACGGCGTCTGGGCCACCTAGACAGTGCCTAAGGGGTCCGGAGAGCCAAAAGACTGCTCTGGGGCACGCCAAAGGTCTCCGCAGGGGCTCTGAGATGGATAGAACACTGCTAAGAGCTGTGGGGGGGCCGAAGACAGCTCTGGGGCAGAGGGAAACCTGCCAGAGTAGTGCCGAGGGCACCAGAGGGGGCCCTCAAGGTGTGTGCCTAGCCAAAAGACAAGTCTGGGGAAGGAGGAGGAGCTGAGGAGGGGGTCTGGGCCACCTAGACCGTTCCTGAGGGCTCAGCACGAGCAAGAGCCAGCTCTGGCTAGCAAGGAGGAGCCAAAGAGTGTTGCGGGGTGCTCTAGAGAGTTGCGAAGGGGCCTAGGGAGCTAAGATCCAGCTCTGGGCACAGGGACACCTGCCAGAGTAGTGCCGAGGGCCCCAGAGGGGGCCCTCAAGGCGTGTGCGTAGCCAAAAGACAAGTCTGGGGAAGGAGGAGGAGCTGAGGACGGCGTCTGGGCCACCTAGACAGTGCCTAAGGGGTCCGGAGAGCCAAAAGACTGCTCTGGGGCACCCCAAAGGTCTCCCCAGGGGCTCTGAGGTGGAGAGAGCAGTGCTAAGAGCTGTGGGGGGCCTGAAGACAGCTCAGGGGCAGAGGGAAACCTGCCAGAGTAGTCCCGAGGGCACCAGAGGGGACCCTCAAGGCGTGTGCCTAGCCAAAAGGCAACTCTGGGGGAGAAGGAAGACCTCTGGAGGGGGTCTGGGCCACCTAGACCTTTCCTGAGGGCTCGGCACGAGCAAGGGACAGCTCTGGCTAGCAAGGAAGAGCCAGAGTGTGGTGCGGAGTGCTCTAGGGCAGTGCGAAGGGGCCTAGGGAGCCAAGATCCAGCTCTGGGGCACAGGGACACCTGCCAGAGTAGTGCCGAGGGCCCCAGAGGGGGCCCTCAAGGCGTGTGCGTAGCCAAAAGACAAGTCTGGGGAAGGAGGAGGAGCTGAGGACGGCGTCTGGGCCACCTAGACAGTGCCTAAGGGGTCCGGAGAGCCAAAAGACTGCTCTGGGGCACGCCAAAGGTCTCCGCAGGGGCTCTGAGATGGATAGAACACTGCTAAGAGCTCTGGGGGGGGCCGAAGACAGCTCTGGGGCAGAGGGAAACCTGCCAGAGTAGTGCCGAGGGCACCAGAGGGGGCCCTCAAGGTGTGTGCCTAGCCAAAAGACAAGTCTGGGGAAGGAGGAGGAGCTGAGGAGGGGGTCTGGGCCACCTAGACCGTTCCTGAGGGCTCAGCACGAGCAAGAGACAGCTCTGGCTAGCAAGGAGGAGCCAAAGAGTGTTGCGGGGTGCTCTAGAGAGTTGCGAAGGGGCCTAGGGAGCCAAGATCCAGCTCTGGGGCACAGGGACACCTGCCAGAGTAGTGCCGAGGGCCCCAGAGGGGGCCCTCAAGGGTTTACATGGCCCAAAACCCCACTCTGGGGAAGGAGGAGGAGCTGAGGAGGGGTCTGGGCCACCTAGACAGTGCCTAAGGGGTCTGGAGAGCCAAAAGACTGCTCTGGGGCACCCCAAAGGTCTCCCCAGGGGCTCTGAGGTGGAGAGAGCAGTGCTAAGAGCTGTGGGGGGCCTGAAGACAGCTCTGGGGCACAGGGAAACCTGCCAGAGTAGTCCCGAGGGCAGCAGAGGGGACCCTCAAGGCGTGTGCCAGGCCAAAAGGAGACTCTGGGGGAGAAGGAAGACCTCTGGAGGGGGTCTGGGCCACCTAGACCTTTCCTGAGGGCTCGGCACGAGCAAGGGACAGCTCTGGCTAGCAAGGAAGAGCCAGAGAGTGGTGCGGAGCCCTCTAGAGCGGTGCAAAGGGGCCTAGGGAGCCAAGATCCAGCTCTGGGGCACAGGGAAACCTGCCAGAGTAGTGCCGAGGGCACCAGAGGGGGCCCTCAAGGCGTGTGCCTAGCCAAAAGACCACTCTGGGGAAGGAGGAGGAGCTTAGGAGGGGTTCCGGGCCACCTAGACAGTGCCTAAGGGATCTGGGGGGCCAAAAAACAGCTCTGGGGCACAACGAGTACTGCAATTGTAGTTCAGAAGTCACGAGAGGGCTTCTAAGGGCTCTGCATGGCCACAAAGAGACTCTGGGGAAGGAGGAGGAGCTCAGGAGGGGGTCTGGGCCACCTAGACCGTTCCTGAGGGCTCAGCACGAGCAAGAGCCAGCTCTGGCTAGCAAGGAAGAGCCAGAGTGTGGTGCGGAGTGCTCTAGGGCAGTGCGAAGGGGCCTAGGGAGCCAAGATCCAGCTCTGGGGCACAGGGACACCTGCCAGAGTAGTGCCGAGGGCCCCAGAGGGGGCCCTCAAGGCGTGTGCCTAGCCAAAAGACAAGTCTGGGGAAGGAGGAGGAGCTGAGGACGGCGTCTGGGCCACCTAGACAGTGCCTAAGGGGTCCGGAGAGCCAAAAGACTGCTCTGGGGCACGCCAAAGGTCTCCGCAGGGGCTCTGAGATGGATAGAACACTGCTAAGAGCTGTGGGGGGGCCGAAGACAGCTCTGGGGCAGAGGGAAACCTGCCAGAGTAGTGCCGAGGGCACCAGAGGGGGCCCTCAAGGTGTGTGCCTAGCCAAAAGACAAGTCTGGGGAAGGAGGAGGAGCTGAGGAGGGGGTCTGGGCCACCTAGACCGTTCCTGAGGGCTCAGCACGAGCAAGAGCCAGCTCTGGCTAGCAAGGAGGAGCCAAAGAGTGTTGCGGGGTGCTCTAGAGAGTTGCGAAGGGGCCTAGGGAGCCAAGATCCAGCTCTGGGCACAGGGACACCTGCCAGAGTAGTGCCGAGGGCCCCAGAGGGGGCCCTCAAGGCGTGTGCGTAGCCAAAAGACAAGTCTGGGGAAGGAGGAGGAGCTGAGGACGGCGTCTGGGCCACCTAGACAGTGCCTAAGGGGTCCGGAGAGCCAAAAGACTGCTCTGGGGCACGCCAAAGGTCTCCGCAGGGGCTCTGAGATGGATAGAACACTGCTAAGAGCTGTGGGGGGGCCGAAGACAGCTCTGGGGCAGAGGGAAACCTGCCAGAGTAGTGCCGAGGGCACCAGAGGGGGCCCTCAAGGTGTGTGCCTAGCCAAAAGACAAGTCTGGGGAAGGAGGAGGAGCTGAGGAGGGGGTCTGGGCCACCTAGACCGTTCCTGAGGGCTCAGCACGAGCAAGAGCCAGCTCTGGCTAGCAAGGAGGAGCCAAAGAGTGTTGCGGGGTGCTCTAGAGAGTTGCGAAGGGGCCTAGGGAGCTAAGATCCAGCTCTGGGCACAGGGACACCTGCCAGAGTAGTGCCGAGGGCCCCAGAGGGGGCCCTCAAGGCGTGTGCGTAGCCAAAAGACAAGTCTGGGGAAGGAGGAGGAGCTGAGGACGGCGTCTGGGCCACCTAGACAGTGCCTAAGGGGTCCGGAGAGCCAAAAGACTGCTCTGGGGCACGCCAAAGGTCTCCCCAGGGGCTCTGAGGTGGAGAGAGCAGTGCTAAGAGCTGTGGGGGGCCTGAAGACAGCTCTGGGGCACAGGGAAACCTGCCAGAGTAGTCCCGAGGGCAGCAGAGGGGACCCTCAAGGCGTGTGCCAGGCCAAAAGGAGACTCTGGGGGAGAAGGAAGACCTCTGGAGGGGGTCTGGGCCACCTAGACCTTTCCTGAGGGCTCGGCACGAGCAAGGGACAGCTCTGGCTAGCAAGGAAGAGCCAGAGAGTGGTGCGGAGCCCTCTAGAGCGGTGCAAAGGGGCCTAGGGAGCCAAGATCCAGCTCTGGGGCACAGGGAAACCTGCCAGAGTAGTGCCGAGGGCACCAGAGGGGGCCCTCAAGGCATGTGCCTAGCTAAAAGACCACTCTGGGGAAGGAGGAGGAGCTCAGGAGGGGATCTGGGCCACCTAGACAGTGCCTAAGGGATCTGGGGGGCCAAAAAACAGCTCTGGGGCACGCCAAAGGTCTCCGCAGGGGCTCTGAGATGGATAGAACACTGCTAAGAGCTGTGGGGGGGCCGAAGACAGCTCTGGGGCAGAGGGAAACCTGCCAGAGTAGTGCCGAGGGCACCAGAGGGGGCCCTCAAGGTGTGTGCCTAGCCAAAAGACAAGTCTGGGGAAGGAGGAGGAGCTGAGGAGGGGGTCTGGGCCACCTAGACCGTTCCTGAGGGCTCAGCACGAGCAAGAGCCAGCTCTGGCTAGCAAGGAGGAGCCAAAGAGTGTTGCGGGGTGCTCTAGAGAGTTGCGAAGGGGCCTAGGGAGCCAAGATCCAGCTCTGGGCACAGGGACACCTGCCAGAGTAGTGCCGAGGGCCCCAGAGGGGGCCCTCAAGGCGTGTGCCTAGCCAAAAGACAAGTCTGGGGAAGGAGGAGGAGCTGAGGACGGCGTCTGGGCCACCTAGACAGTGCCTAAGGGGTCCGGAGAGCCAAAAGACTGCTCTGGGGCACGCCAAAGGTCTCCGCAGGGGCTCTGAGATGGATAGAACACTGCTAAGAGCTGTGGGGGGGCCGAAGACAGCTCTGGGGCAGAGGGAAACCTGCCAGAGTAGTGCCGAGGGCACCAGAGGGGGCCCTCAAGGTGTGTGCCTAGCCAAAAGACAAGTCTGGGGAAGGAGGAGGAGCTGAGGAGGGGGTCTGGGCCACCTAGACCGTTCCTGAGGGCTCAGCACGAGCAAGAGCCAGCTCTGGCTAGCAAGGAGGAGCCAAAGAGTGTTGCGGGGTGCTCTAGAGAGTTGCGAAGGGGCCTAGGGAGCTAAGATCCAGCTCTGGGCACAGGGACACCTGCCAGAGTAGTGCCGAGGGCCCCAGAGGGGGCCCTCAAGGCGTGTGCGTAGCCAAAAGACAAGTCTGGGGAAGGAGGAGGAGCTGAGGACGGCGTCTGGGCCACCTAGACAGTGCCTAAGGGGTCCGGAGAGCCAAAAGACTGCTCTGGGGCACTCCAAAGGTCTCCCCAGGGGCTCTGAGGTGGAGAGAGCAGTGCTAAGAGCTGTGGGGGGCCTGAAGACAGCTCTGGGGCACAGGGAAACCTGCCAGAGTAGTCCCGAGGGCAGCAGAGGGGACCCTCAAGGCGTGTGCCAGGCCAAAAGGAGACTCTGGGGGAGAAGGAAGACCTCTGGAGGGGGTCTGGGCCACCTAGACCTTTCCTGAGGGCTCGGCACGAGCAAGGGACAGCTCTGGCTAGCAAGGAAGAGCCAGAGAGTGGTGCGGAGCCCTCTAGAGCGGTGCAAAGGGGCCTAGGGAGCCAAGATCCAGCTCTGGGGCACAGGGAAACCTGCCAGAGTAGTGCCGAGGGCACCAGAGGGGGCCCTCAAGGCATGTGCCTAGCTAAAAGACCACTCTGGGGAAGGAGGAGGAGCTCAGGAGGGGATCTGGGCCACCTAGACAGTGCCTAAGGGATCTGGGGGGCCAAAAAACAGCTCTGGGGCACAACGAGTACTGCAATTGTAGTTCAGAAGTCACGAGAGGGCTTCTAAGGGCTCTGCATGGCCACAAAGAGACTCTGGGGAAGGAGGAGGAGCTCAGGAGGGGGTCTGGGCCACCTAGACCATTCCTGAGGGCTCAGCACGAGCAAGAGCCAGCTCTGGCTAGCAAGGAAGAGCCAGAGTGTGGTGCGGAGTACTCTAGAGCAGTACGAAGGGGCCTAGGGAGCCAAGATCCAGCTCTGGGCACAAGGAAACCTGCCAGAGTAGTGCCGGGGGCCCCAGAGGGGGCCCTCAAAGGTTTACATGGCCCAAAACCCCACTCTGGGGAAGGAGGAGGAGCTGAGGAGGGGTCTGGGCCACCTAGACAGTGCCTAAGGGGTCTGGAGAGCCAAAAGACTGCTCTGGGGCACCCCAAAGGTCTCCCCAGGGGCTCTGAGGTGGAGAGAGCAGTGCTAAGAGCTGTGGGGGGCCTGAAGACAGCTCAGGGGCAGAGGGAAACCTGCCAGAGTAGTCCCGAGGGCACCAGAGGGGACCCTCAAGGCGTGTGCCTAGCCAAAAGGCAACTCTGGGGGAGAAGGAAGACCTCTGGAGGGGGTCTGGGCCACCTAGACCTTTCCTGAGGGCTCGGCACGAGCAAGGGACAGATCTGGCTAGCAAGGAAGAGCCAGAGTGTGGTGCGGAGCCCTCTAGAGCAGTGCGAAGGGGCCTAGGGAGCCAAGATCCAGCTCTGGGGCACAGGGAAACCTGCCAGAGTAGTGCCGAGGGCCCCAGAGGGGGCCCTCAAGGCGTGTGCCTAGCCAAAAGACAAGTCTGGGGAAGGAGGAGGAGCTGAGGACGGCGTCTGGGCCACCTAGACAGTGCCTAAGGGGTCCGGAGAGCCAAAAGACTGCTCTGGGGCACGCCAAAGGTCTCCGCAGGGGCTCTGAGATGGATAGAACACTGCTAAGAGCTCTGGGGGGGGCCGAAGACAGCTCTGGGGCAGAGGGAAACCTGCCAGAGTAGTGCCGAGGGCACCAGAGGGGGCCCTCAAGGTGTGTGCCTAGCCAAAAGACAAGTCTGGGGAAGGAGGAGGAGCTGAGGAGGGGGTCTGGGCCACCTAGACCGTTCCTGAGGGCTCAGCACGAGCAAGAGCCAGCTCTGGCTAGCAAGGAGGAGCCAAAGAGTGTTGCGGGGTGCTCTAGAGAGTTGCGAAGGGGCCTAGGGAGCCAAGATCCAGCTCTGGGGCACAGGGAAACCTGCCAGAGTAGTGCCGAGGGCCCCAGAGGGGGCCCTCAAGGGTTTACATGGCCCAAAACCCCACTCTGGGGAAGGAGGAGGAGCTGAGGAGGGGTCTGGGCCACCTAGACAGTGCCTAAGGGGTCTGGAGAGCCAAAAGACAGCTCTGGGGCACCCCAAAGGTCTCCCCAGGGGCTCTGAGGTGGAGAGAGCAGTGCTAAGAGCTGTGGGGGGCCTGAAGACAGCTCTGGGGCACAGGGAAACCTGCCAGAGTAGTCCCGAGGGCAGCAGAGGGGACCCTCAAGGCGTGTGCCAGGCCAAAAGGAGACTCTGGGGGAGAAGGAAGACCTCTGGAGGGGGTCTGGGCCACCTAGACCTTTCCTGAGGGCTCGGCACGAGCAAGGGACAGCTCTGGCTAGCAAGGAAGAGCCAGAGAGTGGTGCGGAGCCCTCTAGAGCGGTGCAAAGGGGCCTAGGGAGCCAAGATCCAGCTCTGGGGCACAGGGAAACCTGCCAGAGTAGTGCCGAGGGCACCAGAGGGGGCCCTCAAGGCGTGTGCCTAGCCAAAAGACCACTCTGGGGAAGGAGGAGGAGCTTAGGAGGGGTTCCGGGCCACCTAGACAGTGCCTAAGGGATCTGGGGGGCCAAAAAACAGCTCTGGGGCACAACGAGTACTGCAATTGTAGTTCAGAAGTCACGAGAGGGCTTCTAAGGGCTCTGCATGGCCACAAAGAGACTCTGGGGAAGGAGGAGGAGCTCAGGAGGGGGTCTGGGCCACCTAGACCGTTCCTGAGGGCTCAGCACGAGCAAGAGCCAGCTCTGGCTAGCAAGGAAGAGCCAGAGTGTGGTGCGGAGTGCTCTAGGGCAGTGCGAAGGGGCCTAGGGAGCCAAGATCCAGCTCTGGGGCACAGGGACACCTGCCAGAGTAGTGCCGAGGGCCCCAGAGGGGGCCCTCAAGGCGTGTGCCTAGCCAAAAGACAAGTCTGGGGAAGGAGGAGGAGCTGAGGACGGCGTCTGGGCCACCTAGACAGTGCCTAAGGGGTCCGGAGAGCCAAAAGACAGCTCTGGGGCACGCCAAAGGTCTCCGCAGGGGCTCTGAGATGGATAGAACACTGCTAAGAGCTGTGGGGGGGCCGAAGACAGCTCTGGGGCAGAGGGAAACCTGCCAGAGTAGTGCCGAGGGCACCAGAGGGGGCCCTCAAGGTGTGTGCCTAGCCAAAAGACAAGTCTGGGGAAGGAGGAGGAGCTGAGGAGGGGGTCTGGGCCACCTAGACCGTTCCTGAGGGCTCAGCACGAGCAAGAGCCAGCTCTGGCTAGCAAGGAGGAGCCAAAGAGTGTTGCGGGGTGCTCTAGAGAGTTGCGAAGGGGCCTAGGGAGCCAAGATCCAGCTCTGGGCACAGGGACACCTGCCAGAGTAGTGCCGAGGGCCCCAGAGGGGGCCCTCAAGGCGTGTGCCTAGCCAAAAGACAAGTCTGGGGAAGGAGGAGGAGCTGAGGACGGCGTCTGGGCCACCTAGACAGTGCCTAAGGGGTCCGGAGAGCCAAAAGACTGCTCTGGGGCACGCCAAAGGTCTCCGCAGGGGCTCTGAGATGGATAGAACACTGCTAAGAGCTGTGGGGGGGCCGAAGACAGCTCTGGGGCAGAGGGAAACCTGCCAGAGTAGTGCCGAGGGCACCAGAGGGGGCCCTCAAGGTGTGTGCCTAGCCAAAAGACAAGTCTGGGGAAGGAGGAGGAGCTGAGGAGGGGGTCTGGGCCACCTAGACCGTTCCTGAGGGCTCAGCACGAGCAAGAACCAGCTCTGGCTAGCAAGGAGGAGCCAAAGAGTGTTGCGGGGTGCTCTAGAGAGTTGCGAAGGGGCCTAGGGAGCTAAGATCCAGCTCTGGGCACAGGGACACCTGCCAGAGTAGTGCCGAGGGCCCCAGAGGGGGCCCTCAAGGCGTGTGCGTAGCCAAAAGACAAGTCTGGGGAAGGAGGAGGAGCTGAGGACGGCGTCTGGGCCACCTAGACAGTGCCTAAGGGGTCCGGAGAGCCAAAAGACTGCTCTGGGGCACTCCAAAGGTCTCCCCAGGGGCTCTGAGGTGGAGAGAGCAGTGCTAAGAGCTGTGGGGGGCCTGAAGACAGCTCTGGGGCACAGGGAAACCTGCCAGAGTAGTCCCGAGGGCAGCAGAGGGGACCCTCAAGGCGTGTGCCAGGCCAAAAGGAGACTCTGGGGGAGAAGGAAGACCTCTGGAGGGGGTCTGGGCCACCTAGACCTTTCCTGAGGGCTCGGCACGAGCAAGGGACAGCTCTGGCTAGCAAGGAAGAGCCAGAGAGTGGTGCGGAGCCCTCTAGAGCGGTGCAAAGGGGCCTAGGGAGCCAAGATCCAGCTCTGGGGCACAGGGAAACCTGCCAGAGTAGTGCCGAGGGCACCAGAGGGGGCCCTCAAGGCATGTGCCTAGCTAAAAGACCACTCTGGGGAAGGAGGAGGAGCTCAGGAGGGGATCTGGGCCACCTAGACAGTGCCTAAGGGATCTGGGGGGCCAAAAAACAGCTCTGGGGCACGCCAAAGGTCTCCGCAGGGGCTCTGAGATGGATAGAACACTGCTAAGAGCTGTGGGGGGGCCGAAGACAGCTCTGGGGCAGAGGGAAACCTGCCAGAGTAGTGCCGAGGGCACCAGAGGGGGCCCTCAAGGTGTGTGCCTAGCCAAAAGACAAGTCTGGGGAAGGAGGAGGAGCTGAGGAGGGGGTCTGGGCCACCTAGACCGTTCCTGAGGGCTCAGCACGAGCAAGAGCCAGCTCTGGCTAGCAAGGAGGAGCCAAAGAGTGTTGCGGGGTGCTCTAGAGAGTTGCGAAGGGGCCTAGGGAGCTAAGATCCAGCTCTGGGCACAGGGACACCTGCCAGAGTAGTGCCGAGGGCCCCAGAGGGGGCCCTCAAGGCGTGTGCGTAGCCAAAAGACAAGTCTGGGGAAGGAGGAGGAGCTGAGGACGGCGTCTGGGCCACCTAGACAGTGCCTAAGGGGTCCGGAGAGCCAAAAGACTGCTCTGGGGCACCCCAAAGGTCTCCCCAGGGGCTCTGAGGTGGAGAGAGCAGTGCTAAGAGCTGTGGGGGGCCTGAAGACAGCTCAGGGGCAGAGGGAAACCTGCCAGAGTAGTCCCGAGGGCACCAGAGGGGACCCTCAAGGCGTGTGCCTAGCCAAAAGGCAACTCTGGGGGAGAAGGAAGACCTCTGGAGGGGGTCTGGGCCACCTAGACCTTTCCTGAGGGCTCGGCACGAGCAAGGGACAGCTCTGGCTAGCAAGGAAGAGCCAGAGTGTGGTGCGGAGTGCTCTAGGGCAGTGCGAAGGGGCCTAGGGAGCCAAGATCCAGCTCTGGGGCACAGGGACACCTGCCAGAGTAGTGCCGAGGGCCCCAGAGGGGGCCCTCAAGGCGTGTGCCTAGCCAAAAGACAAGTCTGGGGAAGGAGGAGGAGCTGAGGACGGCGTCTGGGCCACCTAGACAGTGCCTAAGGGGTCCGGAGAGCCAAAAGACTGCTCTGGGGCACGCCAAAGGTCTCCGCAGGGGCTCTGAGATGGATAGAACACTGCTAAGAGCTCTGGGGGGGGCCGAAGACAGCTCTGGGGCAGAGGGAAACCTGCCAGAGTAGTGCCGAGGGCACCAGAGGGGGCCCTCAAGGTGTGTGCCTAGCCAAAAGACAAGTCTGGGGAAGGAGGAGGAGCTGAGGAGGGGGTCTGGGCCACCTAGACCGTTCCTGAGGGCTCAGCACGAGCAAGAGACAGCTCTGGCTAGCAAGGAGGAGCCAAAGAGTGTTGCGGGGTGCTCTAGAGAGTTGCGAAGGGGCCTAGGGAGCCAAGATCCAGCTCTGGGGCACAGGGACACCTGCCAGAGTAGTGCCGAGGGCCCCAGAGGGGGCCCTCAAGGGTTTACATGGCCCAAAACCCCACTCTGGGGAAGGAGGAGGAGCTGAGGAGGGGTCTGGGCCACCTAGACAGTGCCTAAGGGGTCTGGAGAGCCAAAAGACTGCTCTGGGGCACCCCAAAGGTCTCCCCAGGGGCTCTGAGGTGGAGAGAGCAGTGCTAAGAGCTGTGGGGGGCCTGAAGACAGCTCTGGGGCACAGGGAAACCTGCCAGAGTAGTCCCGAGGGCAGCAGAGGGGACCCTCAAGGCGTGTGCCAGGCCAAAAGGAGACTCTGGGGGAGAAGGAAGACCTCTGGAGGGGGTCTGGGCCACCTAGACCTTTCCTGAGGGCTCGGCACGAGCAAGGGACAGCTCTGGCTAGCAAGGAAGAGCCAGAGAGTGGTGCGGAGCCCTCTAGAGCGGTGCAAAGGGGCCTAGGGAGCCAAGATCCAGCTCTGGGGCACAGGGAAACCTGCCAGAGTAGTGCCGAGGGCCCCAGAGGGGGCCCTCAAGGCGTGTGCCTAGCCAAAAGACAAGTCTGGGGAAGGAGGAGGAGCTGAGGACGGCGTCTGGGCCACCTAGACAGTGCCTAAGGGGTCCGGAGAGCCAAAAGACTGCTCTGGGGCACGCCAAAGGTCTCCGCAGGGGCTCTGAGATGGATAGAACACTGCTAAGAGCTCTGGGGGGGGCCGAAGACAGCTCTGGGGCAGAGGGAAACCTGCCAGAGTAGTGCCGAGGGCACCAGAGGGGGCCCTCAAGGTGTGTGCCTAGCCAAAAGACAAGTCTGGGGAAGGAGGAGGAGCTGAGGAGGGGGTCTGGGCCACCTAGACCGTTCCTGAGGGCTCAGCACGAGCAAGAGCCAGCTCTGGCTAGCAAGGAGGAGCCAAAGAGTGTTGCGGGGTGCTCTAGAGAGTTGCGAAGGGGCCTAGGGAGCCAAGATCCAGCTCTGGGGCACAGGGAAACCTGCCAGAGTAGTGCCGAGGGCCCCAGAGGGGGCCCTCAAGGGTTTACATGGCCCAAAACCCCACTCTGGGGAAGGAGGAGGAGCTGAGGAGGGGTCTGGGCCACCTAGACAGTGCCTAAGGGGTCTGGAGAGCCAAAAGACAGCTCTGGGGCACCCCAAAGGTCTCCCCAGGGGCTCTGAGGTGGAGAGAGCAGTGCTAAGAGCTGTGGGGGGCCTGAAGACAGCTCTGGGGCACAGGGAAACCTGCCAGAGTAGTCCCGAGGGCAGCAGAGGGGACCCTCAAGGCGTGTGCCAGGCCAAAAGGAGACTCTGGGGGAGAAGGAAGACCTCTGGAGGGGGTCTGGGCCACCTAGACCTTTCCTGAGGGCTCGGCACGAGCAAGGGACAGCTCTGGCTAGCAAGGAAGAGCCAGAGAGTGGTGCGGAGCCCTCTAGAGCGGTGCAAAGGGGCCTAGGGAGCCAAGATCCAGCTCTGGGGCACAGGGAAACCTGCCAGAGTAGTGCCGAGGGCACCAGAGGGGGCCCTCAAGGCGTGTGCCTAGCCAAAAGACCACTCTGGGGAAGGAGGAGGAGCTTAGGAGGGGTTCCGGGCCACCTAGACAGTGCCTAAGGGATCTGGGGGGCCAAAAAACAGCTCTGGGGCACAACGAGTACTGCAATTGTAGTTCAGAAGTCACGAGAGGGCTTCTAAGGGCTCTGCATGGCCACAAAGAGACTCTGGGGAAGGAGGAGGAGCTCAGGAGGGGGTCTGGGCCACCTAGACCGTTCCTGAGGGCTCAGCACGAGCAAGAGCCAGCTCTGGCTAGCAAGGAAGAGCCAGAGTGTGGTGCGGAGTGCTCTAGGGCAGTGCGAAGGGGCCTAGGGAGCCAAGATCCAGCTCTGGGGCACAGGGACACCTGCCAGAGTAGTGCCGAGGGCCCCAGAGGGGGCCCTCAAGGCGTGTGCCTAGCCAAAAGACAAGTCTGGGGAAGGAGGAGGAGCTGAGGACGGCGTCTGGGCCACCTAGACAGTGCCTAAGGGGTCCGGAGAGCCAAAAGACAGCTCTGGGGCACGCCAAAGGTCTCCGCAGGGGCTCTGAGATGGATAGAACACTGCTAAGAGCTGTGGGGGGGCCGAAGACAGCTCTGGGGCAGAGGGAAACCTGCCAGAGTAGTGCCGAGGGCACCAGAGGGGGCCCTCAAGGTGTGTGCCTAGCCAAAAGACAAGTCTGGGGAAGGAGGAGGAGCTGAGGAGGGGGTCTGGGCCACCTAGACCGTTCCTGAGGGCTCAGCACGAGCAAGAGCCAGCTCTGGCTAGCAAGGAGGAGCCAAAGAGTGTTGCGGGGTGCTCTAGAGAGTTGCGAAGGGGCCTAGGGAGCCAAGATCCAGCTCTGGGCACAGGGACACCTGCCAGAGTAGTGCCGAGGGCCCCAGAGGGGGCCCTCAAGGCGTGTGCCTAGCCAAAAGACAAGTCTGGGGAAGGAGGAGGAGCTGAGGACGGCGTCTGGGCCACCTAGACAGTGCCTAAGGGGTCCGGAGAGCCAAAAGACTGCTCTGGGGCACGCCAAAGGTCTCCGCAGGGGCTCTGAGATGGATAGAACACTGCTAAGAGCTGTGGGGGGGCCGAAGACAGCTCTGGGGCAGAGGGAAACCTGCCAGAGTAGTGCCGAGGGCACCAGAGGGGGCCCTCAAGGTGTGTGCCTAGCCAAAAGACAAGTCTGGGGAAGGAGGAGGAGCTGAGGAGGGGGTCTGGGCCACCTAGACCGTTCCTGAGGGCTCAGCACGAGCAAGAACCAGCTCTGGCTAGCAAGGAGGAGCCAAAGAGTGTTGCGGGGTGCTCTAGAGAGTTGCGAAGGGGCCTAGGGAGCTAAGATCCAGCTCTGGGCACAGGGACACCTGCCAGAGTAGTGCCGAGGGCCCCAGAGGGGGCCCTCAAGGCGTGTGCGTAGCCAAAAGACAAGTCTGGGGAAGGAGGAGGAGCTGAGGACGGCGTCTGGGCCACCTAGACAGTGCCTAAGGGGTCCGGAGAGCCAAAAGACTGCTCTGGGGCACTCCAAAGGTCTCCCCAGGGGCTCTGAGGTGGAGAGAGCAGTGCTAAGAGCTGTGGGGGGCCTGAAGACAGCTCTGGGGCACAGGGAAACCTGCCAGAGTAGTCCCGAGGGCAGCAGAGGGGACCCTCAAGGCGTGTGCCAGGCCAAAAGGAGACTCTGGGGGAGAAGGAAGACCTCTGGAGGGGGTCTGGGCCACCTAGACCTTTCCTGAGGGCTCGGCACGAGCAAGGGACAGCTCTGGCTAGCAAGGAAGAGCCAGAGAGTGGTGCGGAGCCCTCTAGAGCGGTGCAAAGGGGCCTAGGGAGCCAAGATCCAGCTCTGGGGCACAGGGAAACCTGCCAGAGTAGTGCCGAGGGCACCAGAGGGGGCCCTCAAGGCATGTGCCTAGCTAAAAGACCACTCTGGGGAAGGAGGAGGAGCTCAGGAGGGGATCTGGGCCACCTAGACAGTGCCTAAGGGATCTGGGGGGCCAAAAAACAGCTCTGGGGCACGCCAAAGGTCTCCGCAGGGGCTCTGAGATGGATAGAACACTGCTAAGAGCTGTGGGGGGGCCGAAGACAGCTCTGGGGCAGAGGGAAACCTGCCAGAGTAGTGCCGAGGGCACCAGAGGGGGCCCTCAAGGTGTGTGCCTAGCCAAAAGACAAGTCTGGGGAAGGAGGAGGAGCTGAGGAGGGGGTCTGGGCCACCTAGACCGTTCCTGAGGGCTCAGCACGAGCAAGAGCCAGCTCTGGCTAGCAAGGAGGAGCCAAAGAGTGTTGCGGGGTGCTCTAGAGAGTTGCGAAGGGGCCTAGGGAGCTAAGATCCAGCTCTGGGCACAGGGACACCTGCCAGAGTAGTGCCGAGGGCCCCAGAGGGGGCCCTCAAGGCGTGTGCGTAGCCAAAAGACAAGTCTGGGGAAGGAGGAGGAGCTGAGGACGGCGTCTGGGCCACCTAGACAGTGCCTAAGGGGTCCGGAGAGCCAAAAGACTGCTCTGGGGCACCCCAAAGGTCTCCCCAGGGGCTCTGAGGTGGAGAGAGCAGTGCTAAGAGCTGTGGGGGGCCTGAAGACAGCTCAGGGGCAGAGGGAAACCTGCCAGAGTAGTCCCGAGGGCACCAGAGGGGACCCTCAAGGCGTGTGCCTAGCCAAAAGGCAACTCTGGGGGAGAAGGAAGACCTCTGGAGGGGGTCTGGGCCACCTAGACCTTTCCTGAGGGCTCGGCACGAGCAAGGGACAGCTCTGGCTAGCAAGGAAGAGCCAGAGTGTGGTGCGGAGTGCTCTAGGGCAGTGCGAAGGGGCCTAGGGAGCCAAGATCCAGCTCTGGGGCACAGGGACACCTGCCAGAGTAGTGCCGAGGGCCCCAGAGGGGGCCCTCAAGGCGTGTGCCTAGCCAAAAGACAAGTCTGGGGAAGGAGGAGGAGCTGAGGACGGCGTCTGGGCCACCTAGACAGTGCCTAAGGGGTCCGGAGAGCCAAAAGACTGCTCTGGGGCACGCCAAAGGTCTCCGCAGGGGCTCTGAGATGGATAGAACACTGCTAAGAGCTCTGGGGGGGGCCGAAGACAGCTCTGGGGCAGAGGGAAACCTGCCAGAGTAGTGCCGAGGGCACCAGAGGGGGCCCTCAAGGTGTGTGCCTAGCCAAAAGACAAGTCTGGGGAAGGAGGAGGAGCTGAGGAGGGGGTCTGGGCCACCTAGACCGTTCCTGAGGGCTCAGCACGAGCAAGAGACAGCTCTGGCTAGCAAGGAGGAGCCAAAGAGTGTTGCGGGGTGCTCTAGAGAGTTGCGAAGGGGCCTAGGGAGCCAAGATCCAGCTCTGGGGCACAGGGACACCTGCCAGAGTAGTGCCGAGGGCCCCAGAGGGGGCCCTCAAGGGTTTACATGGCCCAAAACCCCACTCTGGGGAAGGAGGAGGAGCTGAGGAGGGGTCTGGGCCACCTAGACAGTGCCTAAGGGGTCTGGAGAGCCAAAAGACTGCTCTGGGGCACCCCAAAGGTCTCCCCAGGGGCTCTGAGGTGGAGAGAGCAGTGCTAAGAGCTGTGGGGGGCCTGAAGACAGCTCTGGGGCACAGGGAAACCTGCCAGAGTAGTCCCGAGGGCAGCAGAGGGGACCCTCAAGGCGTGTGCCAGGCCAAAAGGAGACTCTGGGGGAGAAGGAAGACCTCTGGAGGGGGTCTGGGCCACCTAGACCTTTCCTGAGGGCTCGGCACGAGCAAGGGACAGCTCTGGCTAGCAAGGAAGAGCCAGAGAGTGGTGCGGAGCCCTCTAGAGCGGTGCAAAGGGGCCTAGGGAGCCAAGATCCAGCTCTGGGGCACAGGGAAACCTGCCAGAGTAGTGCCGAGGGCACCAGAGGGGGCCCTCAAGGCGTGTGCCTAGCCAAAAGACCACTCTGGGGAAGGAGGAGGAGCTTAGGAGGGGTTCCGGGCCACCTAGACAGTGCCTAAGGGATCTGGGGGGCCAAAAAACAGCTCTGGGGCACAACGAGTACTGCAATTGTAGTTCAGAAGTCACGAGAGGGCTTCTAAGGGCTCTGCATGGCCACAAAGAGACTCTGGGGAAGGAGGAGGAGCTCAGGAGGGGGTCTGGGCCACCTAGACCGTTCCTGAGGGCTCAGCACGAGCAAGAGCCAGCTCTGGCTAGCAAGGAAGAGCCAGAGTGTGGTGCGGAGTGCTCTAGGGCAGTGCGAAGGGGCCTAGGGAGCCAAGATCCAGCTCTGGGGCACAGGGACACCTGCCAGAGTAGTGCCGAGGGCCCCAGAGGGGGCCCTCAAGGCGTGTGCCTAGCCAAAAGACAAGTCTGGGGAAGGAGGAGGAGCTGAGGACGGCGTCTGGGCCACCTAGACAGTGCCTAAGGGGTCCGGAGAGCCAAAAGACTGCTCTGGGGCACGCCAAAGGTCTCCGCAGGGGCTCTGAGATGGATAGAACACTGCTAAGAGCTGTGGGGGGGCCGAAGACAGCTCTGGGGCAGAGGGAAACCTGCCAGAGTAGTGCCGAGGGCACCAGAGGGGGCCCTCAAGGTGTGTGCCTAGCCAAAAGACAAGTCTGGGGAAGGAGGAGGAGCTGAGGAGGGGGTCTGGGCCACCTAGACCGTTCCTGAGGGCTCAGCACGAGCAAGAGCCAGCTCTGGCTAGCAAGGAGGAGCCAAAGAGTGTTGCGGGGTGCTCTAGAGAGTTGCGAAGGGGCCTAGGGAGCCAAGATCCAGCTCTGGGCACAGGGACACCTGCCAGAGTAGTGCCGAGGGCCCCAGAGGGGGCCCTCAAGGCGTGTGCGTAGCCAAAAGACAAGTCTGGGGAAGGAGGAGGAGCTGAGGACGGCGTCTGGGCCACCTAGACAGTGCCTAAGGGGTCCGGAGAGCCAAAAGACTGCTCTGGGGCACGCCAAAGGTCTCCGCAGGGGCTCTGAGATGGATAGAACACTGCTAAGAGCTGTGGGGGGGCCGAAGACAGCTCTGGGGCAGAGGGAAACCTGCCAGAGTAGTGCCGAGGGCACCAGAGGGGGCCCTCAAGGTGTGTGCCTAGCCAAAAGACAAGTCTGGGGAAGGAGGAGGAGCTGAGGAGGGGGTCTGGGCCACCTAGACCGTTCCTGAGGGCTCAGCACGAGCAAGAGCCAGCTCTGGCTAGCAAGGAGGAGCCAAAGAGTGTTGCGGGGTGCTCTAGAGAGTTGCGAAGGGGCCTAGGGAGCTAAGATCCAGCTCTGGGCACAGGGACACCTGCCAGAGTAGTGCCGAGGGCCCCAGAGGGGGCCCTCAAGGCGTGTGCGTAGCCAAAAGACAAGTCTGGGGAAGGAGGAGGAGCTGAGGACGGCGTCTGGGCCACCTAGACAGTGCCTAAGGGGTCCGGAGAGCCAAAAGACTGCTCTGGGGCACGCCAAAGGTCTCCCCAGGGGCTCTGAGGTGGAGAGAGCAGTGCTAAGAGCTGTGGGGGGCCTGAAGACAGCTCTGGGGCACAGGGAAACCTGCCAGAGTAGTCCCGAGGGCAGCAGAGGGGACCCTCAAGGCGTGTGCCAGGCCAAAAGGAGACTCTGGGGGAGAAGGAAGACCTCTGGAGGGGGTCTGGGCCACCTAGACCTTTCCTGAGGGCTCGGCACGAGCAAGGGACAGCTCTGGCTAGCAAGGAAGAGCCAGAGAGTGGTGCGGAGCCCTCTAGAGCGGTGCAAAGGGGCCTAGGGAGCCAAGATCCAGCTCTGGGGCACAGGGAAACCTGCCAGAGTAGTGCCGAGGGCACCAGAGGGGGCCCTCAAGGCATGTGCCTAGCTAAAAGACCACTCTGGGGAAGGAGGAGGAGCTCAGGAGGGGATCTGGGCCACCTAGACAGTGCCTAAGGGATCTGGGGGGCCAAAAAACAGCTCTGGGGCACGCCAAAGGTCTCCGCAGGGGCTCTGAGATGGATAGAACACTGCTAAGAGCTGTGGGGGGGCCGAAGACAGCTCTGGGGCAGAGGGAAACCTGCCAGAGTAGTGCCGAGGGCACCAGAGGGGGCCCTCAAGGTGTGTGCCTAGCCAAAAGACAAGTCTGGGGAAGGAGGAGGAGCTGAGGAGGGGGTCTGGGCCACCTAGACCGTTCCTGAGGGCTCAGCACGAGCAAGAGCCAGCTCTGGCTAGCAAGGAGGAGCCAAAGAGTGTTGCGGGGTGCTCTAGAGAGTTGCGAAGGGGCCTAGGGAGCCAAGATCCAGCTCTGGGCACAGGGACACCTGCCAGAGTAGTGCCGAGGGCCCCAGAGGGGGCCCTCAAGGCGTGTGCCTAGCCAAAAGACAAGTCTGGGGAAGGAGGAGGAGCTGAGGACGGCGTCTGGGCCACCTAGACAGTGCCTAAGGGGTCCGGAGAGCCAAAAGACTGCTCTGGGGCACGCCAAAGGTCTCCGCAGGGGCTCTGAGATGGATAGAACACTGCTAAGAGCTGTGGGGGGGCCGAAGACAGCTCTGGGGCAGAGGGAAACCTGCCAGAGTAGTGCCGAGGGCAGCAGAGGGGGCCCTCAAGGTGTGTGCCTAGCCAAAAGACAAGTCTGGGGAAGGAGGAGGAGCTGAGGAGGGGGTCTGGGCCACCTAGACCGTTCCTGAGGGCTCAGCACGAGCAAGAGCCAGCTCTGGCTAGCAAGGAGGAGCCAAAGAGTGTTGCGGGGTGCTCTAGAGAGTTGCGAAGGGGCCTAGGGAGCTAAGATCCAGCTCTGGGCACAGGGACACCTGCCAGAGTAGTGCCGAGGGCCCCAGAGGGGGCCCTCAAGGCGTGTGCGTAGCCAAAAGACAAGTCTGGGGAAGGAGGAGGAGCTGAGGACGGCGTCTGGGCCACCTAGACAGTGCCTAAGGGGTCCGGAGAGCCAAAAGACTGCTCTGGGGCACTCCAAAGGTCTCCCCAGGGGCTCTGAGGTGGAGAGAGCAGTGCTAAGAGCTGTGGGGGGCCTGAAGACAGCTCTGGGGCACAGGGAAACCTGCCAGAGTAGTCCCGAGGGCAGCAGAGGGGACCCTCAAGGCGTGTGCCAGGCCAAAAGGAGACTCTGGGGGAGAAGGAAGACCTCTGGAGGGGGTCTGGGCCACCTAGACCTTTCCTGAGGGCTCGGCACGAGCAAGGGACAGCTCTGGCTAGCAAGGAAGAGCCAGAGAGTGGTGCGGAGCCCTCTAGAGCGGTGCAAAGGGGCCTAGGGAGCCAAGATCCAGCTCTGGGGCACAGGGAAACCTGCCAGAGTAGTGCCGAGGGCACCAGAGGGGGCCCTCAAGGCATGTGCCTAGCTAAAAGACCACTCTGGGGAAGGAGGAGGAGCTCAGGAGGGGATCTGGGCCACCTAGACAGTGCCTAAGGGATCTGGGGGGCCAAAAAACAGCTCTGGGGCACAACGAGTACTGCAATTGTAGTTCAGAAGTCACGAGAGGGCTTCTAAGGGCTCTGCATGGCCACAAAGAGACTCTGGGGAAGGAGGAGGAGCTCAGGAGGGGGTCTGGGCCACCTAGACCATTCCTGAGGGCTCAGCACGAGCAAGAGCCAGCTCTGGCTAGCAAGGAAGAGCCAGAGTGTGGTGCGGAGTACTCTAGAGCAGTACGAAGGGGCCTAGGGAGCCAAGATCCAGCTCTGGGCACAAGGAAACCTGCCAGAGTAGTGCCGGGGGCCCCAGAGGGGGCCCTCAAAGGTTTACATGGCCCAAAACCCCACTCTGGGGAAGGAGGAGGAGCTGAGGAGGGGTCTGGGCCACCTAGACAGTGCCTAAGGGGTCTGGAGAGCCAAAAGACTGCTCTGGGGCACCCCAAAGGTCTCCCCAGGGGCTCTGAGGTGGAGAGAGCAGTGCTAAGAGCTGTGGGGGGCCTGAAGACAGCTCAGGGGCAGAGGGAAACCTGCCAGAGTAGTCCCGAGGGCACCAGAGGGGACCCTCAAGGCGTGTGCCTAGCCAAAAGGCAACTCTGGGGGAGAAGGAAGACCTCTGGAGGGGGTCTGGGCCACCTAGACCTTTCCTGAGGGCTCGGCACGAGCAAGGGACAGATCTGGCTAGCAAGGAAGAGCCAGAGTGTGGTGCGGAGCCCTCTAGAGCAGTGCGAAGGGGCCTAGGGAGCCAAGATCCAGCTCTGGGGCACAGGGAAACCTGCCAGAGTAGTGCCGAGGGCCCCAGAGGGGGCCCTCAAGGCGTGTGCCTAGCCAAAAGACAAGTCTGGGGAAGGAGGAGGAGCTGAGGACGGCGTCTGGGCCACCTAGACAGTGCCTAAGGGGTCCGGAGAGCCAAAAGACTGCTCTGGGGCACGCCAAAGGTCTCCGCAGGGGCTCTGAGATGGATAGAACACTGCTAAGAGCTCTGGGGGGGGCCGAAGACAGCTCTGGGGCAGAGGGAAACCTGCCAGAGTAGTGCCGAGGGCACCAGAGGGGGCCCTCAAGGTGTGTGCCTAGCCAAAAGACAAGTCTGGGGAAGGAGGAGGAGCTGAGGAGGGGGTCTGGGCCACCTAGACCGTTCCTGAGGGCTCAGCACGAGCAAGAGCCAGCTCTGGCTAGCAAGGAGGAGCCAAAGAGTGTTGCGGGGTGCTCTAGAGAGTTGCGAAGGGGCCTAGGGAGCCAAGATCCAGCTCTGGGGCACAGGGAAACCTGCCAGAGTAGTGCCGAGGGCCCCAGAGGGGGCCCTCAAGGGTTTACATGGCCCAAAACCCCACTCTGGGGAAGGAGGAGGAGCTGAGGAGGGGTCTGGGCCACCTAGACAGTGCCTAAGGGGTCTGGAGAGCCAAAAGACAGCTCTGGGGCACCCCAAAGGTCTCCCCAGGGGCTCTGAGGTGGAGAGAGCAGTGCTAAGAGCTGTGGGGGGCCTGAAGACAGCTCTGGGGCACAGGGAAACCTGCCAGAGTAGTCCCGAGGGCAGCAGAGGGGACCCTCAAGGCGTGTGCCAGGCCAAAAGGAGACTCTGGGGGAGAAGGAAGACCTCTGGAGGGGGTCTGGGCCACCTAGACCTTTCCTGAGGGCTCGGCACGAGCAAGGGACAGCTCTGGCTAGCAAGGAAGAGCCAGAGAGTGGTGCGGAGCCCTCTAGAGCGGTGCAAAGGGGCCTAGGGAGCCAAGATCCAGCTCTGGGGCAGAGGGAAACCTGCCAGAGTAGTGCCGAGGGCACCAGAGGGGGCCCTCAAGGCGTGTGCCTAGCCAAAAGACCACTCTGGGGAAGGAGGAGGAGCTTAGGAGGGGTTCCGGGCCACCTAGACAGTGCCTAAGGGATCTGGGGGGCCAAAAAACAGCTCTGGGGCACAACGAGTACTGCAATTGTAGTTCAGAAGTCACGAGAGGGCTTCTAAGGGCTCTGCATGGCCACAAAGAGACTCTGGGGAAGGAGGAGGAGCTCAGGAGGGGGTCTGGGCCACCTAGACCGTTCCTGAGGGCTCAGCACGAGCAAGAGCCAGCTCTGGCTAGCAAGGAAGAGCCAGAGTGTGGTGCGGAGTGCTCTAGGGCAGTGCGAAGGGGCCTAGGGAGCCAAGATCCAGCTCTGGGGCACAGGGACACCTGCCAGAGTAGTGCCGAGGGCCCCAGAGGGGGCCCTCAAGGCGTGTGCCTAGCCAAAAGACAAGTCTGGGGAAGGAGGAGGAGCTGAGGACGGCGTCTGGGCCACCTAGACAGTGCCTAAGGGGTCCGGAGAGCCAAAAGACAGCTCTGGGGCACGCCAAAGGTCTCCGCAGGGGCTCTGAGATGGATAGAGCAGTGCTAAGAGCTGTGGGGGGGCCGAAGACAGCTCTGGGGCAGAGGGAAACCTGCCAGAGTAGTGCCGAGGGCACCAGAGGGGGCCCTCAAGGTGTGTGCCTAGCCAAAAGACAAGTCTGGGGAAGGAGGAGGAGCTGAGGAGGGGGTCTGGGCCACCTAGACCGTTCCTGAGGGCTCAGCACGAGCAAGAGCCAGCTCTGGCTAGCAAGGAGGAGCCAAAGAGTGTTGCGGGGTGCTCTAGAGAGTTGCGAAGGGGCCTAGGGAGCCAAGATCCAGCTCTGGGCACAGGGACACCTGCCAGAGTAGTGCCGAGGGCCCCAGAGGGGGCCCTCAAGGCGTGTGCCTAGCCAAAAGACAAGTCTGGGGAAGGAGGAGGAGCTGAGGACGGCGTCTGGGCCACCTAGACAGTGCCTAAGGGGTCCGGAGAGCCAAAAGACTGCTCTGGGGCACGCCAAAGGTCTCCGCAGGGGCTCTGAGATGGATAGAACACTGCTAAGAGCTGTGGGGGGGCCGAAGACAGCTCTGGGGCAGAGGGAAACCTGCCAGAGTAGTGCCGAGGGCACCAGAGGGGGCCCTCAAGGTGTGTGCCTAGCCAAAAGACAAGTCTGGGGAAGGAGGAGGAGCTGAGGAGGGGGTCTGGGCCACCTAGACCGTTCCTGAGGGCTCAGCACGAGCAAGAGCCAGCTCTGGCTAGCAAGGAGGAGCCAAAGAGTGTTGCGGGGTGCTCTAGAGAGTTGCGAAGGGGCCTAGGGAGCTAAGATCCAGCTCTGGGCACAGGGACACCTGCCAGAGTAGTGCCGAGGGCCCCAGAGGGGGCCCTCAAGGCGTGTGCCTAGCCAAAAGACAAGTCTGGGGAAGGAGGAGGAGCTGAGGACGGCGTCTGGGCCACCTAGACAGTGCCTAAGGGGTCCGGAGAGCCAAAAGACTGCTCTGGGGCACTCCAAAGGTCTCCCCAGGGGCTCTGAGGTGGAGAGAGCAGTGCTAAGAGCTGTGGGGGGCCTGAAGACAGCTCTGGGGCACAGGGAAACCTGCCAGAGTAGTCCCGAGGGCAGCAGAGGGGACCCTCAAGGCGTGTGCCAGGCCAAAAGGAGACTCTGGGGGAGAAGGAAGACCTCTGGAGGGGGTCTGGGCCACCTAGACCTTTCCTGAGGGCTCGGCACGAGCAAGGGACAGCTCTGGCTAGCAAGGAAGAGCCAGAGAGTGGTGCGGAGCCCTCTAGAGCGGTGCAAAGGGGCCTAGGGAGCCAAGATCCAGCTCTGGGGCACAGGGACACCTGCCAGAGTAGTGCCGAGGGCCCCAGAGGGGGCCCTCAAGGCGTGTGCGTAGCCAAAAGACAAGTCTGGGGAAGGAGGAGGAGCTGAGGACGGCGTCTGGGCCACCTAGACAGTGCCTAAGGGGTCCGGAGAGCCAAAAGACAGCTCTGGGGCACGCCAAAGGTCTCCGCAGGGGCTCTGAGGTGGAGAGAGCAGTGCTAAGAGCTGTGGGGGGGCCGAAGACAGCTCTGGGGCAGAGGGAAACCTGCCAGAGTAGTGCCGAGGGCACCAGAGGGGGCCCTCAAGGTGTGTGCCTAGCCAAAAGACAAGTCTGGGGAAGGAGGAGGAGCTGAGGAGGGGGTCTGGGCCACCTAGACCGTTCCTGAGGGCTCAGCACGAGCAAGAGCCAGCTCTGGCTAGCAAGGAGGAGCCAAAGAGTGTTGCGGGGTGCTCTAGAGAGTTGCGAAGGGGCCTAGGGAGCCAAGATCCAGCTCTGGGCACAGGGACACCTGCCAGAGTAGTGCCGAGGGCCCCAGAGGGGGCCCTCAAGGCGTGTGCGTAGCCAAAAGACAAGTCTGGGGAAGGAGGAGGAGCTGAGGACGGCGTCTGGGCCACCTAGACAGTGCCTAAGGGGTCCGGAGAGCCAAAAGACTGCTCTGGGGCACGCCAAAGGTCTCCGCAGGGGCTCTGAGATGGATAGAACACTGCTAAGAGCTGTGGGGGGGCCGAAGACAGCTCTGGGGCAGAGGGAAACCTGCCAGAGTAGTGCCGAGGGCACCAGAGGGGGCCCTCAAGGTGTGTGCCTAGCCAAAAGACAAGTCTGGGGAAGGAGGAGGAGCTGAGGAGGGGGTCTGGGCCACCTAGACCGTTCCTGAGGGCTCAGCACGAGCAAGAGCCAGCTCTGGCTAGCAAGGAGGAGCCAAAGAGTGTTGCGGGGTGCTCTAGAGAGTTGCGAAGGGGCCTAGGGAGCTAAGATCCAGCTCTGGGCACAGGGACACCTGCCAGAGTAGTGCCGAGGGCCCCAGAGGGGGCCCTCAAGGCGTGTGCGTAGCCAAAAGACAAGTCTGGGGAAGGAGGAGGAGCTGAGGACGGCGTCTGGGCCACCTAGACAGTGCCTAAGGGGTCCGGAGAGCCAAAAGACTGCTCTGGGGCACGCCAAAGGTCTCCCCAGGGGCTCTGAGGTGGAGAGAGCAGTGCTAAGAGCTGTGGGGGGCCTGAAGACAGCTCTGGGGCACAGGGAAACCTGCCAGAGTAGTCCCGAGGGCAGCAGAGGGGACCCTCAAGGCGTGTGCCAGGCCAAAAGGAGACTCTGGGGGAGAAGGAAGACCTCTGGAGGGGGTCTGGGCCACCTAGACCTTTCCTGAGGGCTCGGCACGAGCAAGGGACAGCTCTGGCTAGCAAGGAAGAGCCAGAGAGTGGTGCGGAGCCCTCTAGAGCGGTGCAAAGGGGCCTAGGGAGCCAAGATCCAGCTCTGGGGCACAGGGAAACCTGCCAGAGTAGTGCCGAGGGCACCAGAGGGGGCCCTCAAGGCATGTGCCTAGCTAAAAGACCACTCTGGGGAAGGAGGAGGAGCTCAGGAGGGGATCTGGGCCACCTAGACAGTGCCTAAGGGATCTGGGGGGCCAAAAAACAGCTCTGGGGCACGCCAAAGGTCTCCGCAGGGGCTCTGAGATGGATAGAACACTGCTAAGAGCTGTGGGGGGGCCGAAGACAGCTCTGGGGCAGAGGGAAACCTGCCAGAGTAGTGCCGAGGGCACCAGAGGGGGCCCTCAAGGTGTGTGCCTAGCCAAAAGACAAGTCTGGGGAAGGAGGAGGAGCTGAGGAGGGGGTCTGGGCCACCTAGACCGTTCCTGAGGGCTCAGCACGAGCAAGAGCCAGCTCTGGCTAGCAAGGAGGAGCCAAAGAGTGTTGCGGGGTGCTCTAGAGAGTTGCGAAGGGGCCTAGGGAGCCAAGATCCAGCTCTGGGCACAGGGACACCTGCCAGAGTAGTGCCGAGGGCCCCAGAGGGGGCCCTCAAGGCGTGTGCCTAGCCAAAAGACAAGTCTGGGGAAGGAGGAGGAGCTGAGGACGGCGTCTGGGCCACCTAGACAGTGCCTAAGGGGTCCGGAGAGCCAAAAGACTGCTCTGGGGCACGCCAAAGGTCTCCGCAGGGGCTCTGAGATGGATAGAACACTGCTAAGAGCTGTGGGGGGGCCGAAGACAGCTCTGGGGCAGAGGGAAACCTGCCAGAGTAGTGCCGAGGGCACCAGAGGGGGCCCTCAAGGTGTGTGCCTAGCCAAAAGACAAGTCTGGGGAAGGAGGAGGAGCTGAGGAGGGGGTCTGGGCCACCTAGACCGTTCCTGAGGGCTCAGCACGAGCAAGAGCCAGCTCTGGCTAGCAAGGAGGAGCCAAAGAGTGTTGCGGGGTGCTCTAGAGAGTTGCGAAGGGGCCTAGGGAGCTAAGATCCAGCTCTGGGCACAGGGACACCTGCCAGAGTAGTGCCGAGGGCCCCAGAGGGGGCCCTCAAGGCGTGTGCGTAGCCAAAAGACAAGTCTGGGGAAGGAGGAGGAGCTGAGGACGGCGTCTGGGCCACCTAGACAGTGCCTAAGGGGTCCGGAGAGCCAAAAGACTGCTCTGGGGCACTCCAAAGGTCTCCCCAGGGGCTCTGAGGTGGAGAGAGCAGTGCTAAGAGCTGTGGGGGGCCTGAAGACAGCTCTGGGGCACAGGGAAACCTGCCAGAGTAGTCCCGAGGGCAGCAGAGGGGACCCTCAAGGCGTGTGCCAGGCCAAAAGGAGACTCTGGGGGAGAAGGAAGACCTCTGGAGGGGGTCTGGGCCACCTAGACCTTTCCTGAGGGCTCGGCACGAGCAAGGGACAGCTCTGGCTAGCAAGGAAGAGCCAGAGAGTGGTGCGGAGCCCTCTAGAGCGGTGCAAAGGGGCCTAGGGAGCCAAGATCCAGCTCTGGGGCACAGGGAAACCTGCCAGAGTAGTGCCGAGGGCACCAGAGGGGGCCCTCAAGGCATGTGCCTAGCTAAAAGACCACTCTGGGGAAGGAGGAGGAGCTCAGGAGGGGATCTGGGCCACCTAGACAGTGCCTAAGGGATCTGGGGGGCCAAAAAACAGCTCTGGGGCACAACGAGTACTGCAATTGTAGTTCAGAAGTCACGAGAGGGCTTCTAAGGGCTCTGCATGGCCACAAAGAGACTCTGGGGAAGGAGGAGGAGCTCAGGAGGGGGTCTGGGCCACCTAGACCATTCCTGAGGGCTCAGCACGAGCAAGAGCCAGCTCTGGCTAGCAAGGAAGAGCCAGAGTGTGGTGCGGAGTACTCTAGAGCAGTACGAAGGGGCCTAGGGAGCCAAGATCCAGCTCTGGGCACAAGGAAACCTGCCAGAGTAGTGCCGGGGGCCCCAGAGGGGGCCCTCAAAGGTTTACATGGCCCAAAACCCCACTCTGGGGAAGGAGGAGGAGCTGAGGAGGGGTCTGGGCCACCTAGACAGTGCCTAAGGGGTCTGGAGAGCCAAAAGACTGCTCTGGGGCACCCCAAAGGTCTCCCCAGGGGCTCTGAGGTGGAGAGAGCAGTGCTAAGAGCTGTGGGGGGCCTGAAGACAGCTCAGGGGCAGAGGGAAACCTGCCAGAGTAGTCCCGAGGGCACCAGAGGGGACCCTCAAGGCGTGTGCCTAGCCAAAAGGCAACTCTGGGGGAGAAGGAAGACCTCTGGAGGGGGTCTGGGCCACCTAGACCTTTCCTGAGGGCTCGGCACGAGCAAGGGACAGATCTGGCTAGCAAGGAAGAGCCAGAGTGTGGTGCGGAGCCCTCTAGAGCAGTGCGAAGGGGCCTAGGGAGCCAAGATCCAGCTCTGGGGCACAGGGAAACCTGCCAGAGTAGTGCCGAGGGCCCCAGAGGGGGCCCTCAAGGCGTGTGCCTAGCCAAAAGACAAGTCTGGGGAAGGAGGAGGAGCTGAGGACGGCGTCTGGGCCACCTAGACAGTGCCTAAGGGGTCCGGAGAGCCAAAAGACTGCTCTGGGGCACGCCAAAGGTCTCCGCAGGGGCTCTGAGATGGATAGAACACTGCTAAGAGCTCTGGGGGGGGCCGAAGACAGCTCTGGGGCAGAGGGAAACCTGCCAGAGTAGTGCCGAGGGCACCAGAGGGGGCCCTCAAGGTGTGTGCCTAGCCAAAAGACAAGTCTGGGGAAGGAGGAGGAGCTGAGGAGGGGGTCTGGGCCACCTAGACCGTTCCTGAGGGCTCAGCACGAGCAAGAGCCAGCTCTGGCTAGCAAGGAGGAGCCAAAGAGTGTTGCGGGGTGCTCTAGAGAGTTGCGAAGGGGCCTAGGGAGCCAAGATCCAGCTCTGGGGCACAGGGAAACCTGCCAGAGTAGTGCCGAGGGCCCCAGAGGGGGCCCTCAAGGGTTTACATGGCCCAAAACCCCACTCTGGGGAAGGAGGAGGAGCTGAGGAGGGGTCTGGGCCACCTAGACAGTGCCTAAGGGGTCTGGAGAGCCAAAAGACAGCTCTGGGGCACCCCAAAGGTCTCCCCAGGGGCTCTGAGGTGGAGAGAGCAGTGCTAAGAGCTGTGGGGGGCCTGAAGACAGCTCTGGGGCACAGGGAAACCTGCCAGAGTAGTCCCGAGGGCAGCAGAGGGGACCCTCAAGGCGTGTGCCAGGCCAAAAGGAGACTCTGGGGGAGAAGGAAGACCTCTGGAGGGGGTCTGGGCCACCTAGACCTTTCCTGAGGGCTCGGCACGAGCAAGGGACAGCTCTGGCTAGCAAGGAAGAGCCAGAGAGTGGTGCGGAGCCCTCTAGAGCGGTGCAAAGGGGCCTAGGGAGCCAAGATCCAGCTCTGGGGCACAGGGAAACCTGCCAGAGTAGTGCCGAGGGCACCAGAGGGGGCCCTCAAGGCGTGTGCCTAGCCAAAAGACCACTCTGGGGAAGGAGGAGGAGCTTAGGAGGGGTTCCGGGCCACCTAGACAGTGCCTAAGGGATCTGGGGGGCCAAAAAACAGCTCTGGGGCACAACGAGTACTGCAATTGTAGTTCAGAAGTCACGAGAGGGCTTCTAAGGGCTCTGCATGGCCACAAAGAGACTCTGGGGAAGGAGGAGGAGCTCAGGAGGGGGTCTGGGCCACCTAGACCGTTCCTGAGGGCTCAGCACGAGCAAGAGCCAGCTCTGGCTAGCAAGGAAGAGCCAGAGTGTGGTGCGGAGTGCTCTAGGGCAGTGCGAAGGGGCCTAGGGAGCCAAGATCCAGCTCTGGGGCACAGGGACACCTGCCAGAGTAGTGCCGAGGGCCCCAGAGGGGGCCCTCAAGGCGTGTGCCTAGCCAAAAGACAAGTCTGGGGAAGGAGGAGGAGCTGAGGACGGCGTCTGGGCCACCTAGACAGTGCCTAAGGGGTCCGGAGAGCCAAAAGACAGCTCTGGGGCACGCCAAAGGTCTCCGCAGGGGCTCTGAGATGGATAGAGCAGTGCTAAGAGCTGTGGGGGGGCCGAAGACAGCTCTGGGGCAGAGGGAAACCTGCCAGAGTAGTGCCGAGGGCACCAGAGGGGGCCCTCAAGGTGTGTGCCTAGCCAAAAGACAAGTCTGGGGAAGGAGGAGGAGCTGAGGAGGGGGTCTGGGCCACCTAGACCGTTCCTGAGGGCTCAGCACGAGCAAGAGCCAGCTCTGGCTAGCAAGGAGGAGCCAAAGAGTGTTGCGGGGTGCTCTAGAGAGTTGCGAAGGGGCCTAGGGAGCCAAGATCCAGCTCTGGGCACAGGGACACCTGCCAGAGTAGTGCCGAGGGCCCCAGAGGGGGCCCTCAAGGCGTGTGCCTAGCCAAAAGACAAGTCTGGGGAAGGAGGAGGAGCTGAGGACGGCGTCTGGGCCACCTAGACAGTGCCTAAGGGGTCCGGAGAGCCAAAAGACTGCTCTGGGGCACGCCAAAGGTCTCCGCAGGGGCTCTGAGATGGATAGAACACTGCTAAGAGCTGTGGGGGGGCCGAAGACAGCTCTGGGGCAGAGGGAAACCTGCCAGAGTAGTGCCGAGGGCACCAGAGGGGGCCCTCAAGGTGTGTGCCTAGCCAAAAGACAAGTCTGGGGAAGGAGGAGGAGCTGAGGAGGGGGTCTGGGCCACCTAGACCGTTCCTGAGGGCTCAGCACGAGCAAGAGCCAGCTCTGGCTAGCAAGGAGGAGCCAAAGAGTGTTGCGGGGTGCTCTAGAGAGTTGCGAAGGGGCCTAGGGAGCTAAGATCCAGCTCTGGGCACAGGGACACCTGCCAGAGTAGTGCCGAGGGCCCCAGAGGGGGCCCTCAAGGCGTGTGCCTAGCCAAAAGACAAGTCTGGGGAAGGAGGAGGAGCTGAGGACGGCGTCTGGGCCACCTAGACAGTGCCTAAGGGGTCCGGAGAGCCAAAAGACTGCTCTGGGGCACTCCAAAGGTCTCCCCAGGGGCTCTGAGGTGGAGAGAGCAGTGCTAAGAGCTGTGGGGGGCCTGAAGACAGCTCTGGGGCACAGGGAAACCTGCCAGAGTAGTCCCGAGGGCAGCAGAGGGGACCCTCAAGGCGTGTGCCAGGCCAAAAGGAGACTCTGGGGGAGAAGGAAGACCTCTGGAGGGGGTCTGGGCCACCTAGACCTTTCCTGAGGGCTCGGCACGAGCAAGGGACAGCTCTGGCTAGCAAGGAAGAGCCAGAGAGTGGTGCGGAGCCCTCTAGAGCGGTGCAAAGGGGCCTAGGGAGCCAAGATCCAGCTCTGGGGCACAGGGACACCTGCCAGAGTAGTGCCGAGGGCCCCAGAGGGGGCCCTCAAGGCGTGTGCCTAGCCAAAAGACAAGTCTGGGGAAGGAGGAGGAGCTGAGGACGGCGTCTGGGCCACCTAGACAGTGCCTAAGGGGTCCGGAGAGCCAAAAGACAGCTCTGGGGCACGCCAAAGGTCTCCGCAGGGGCTCTGAGGTGGAGAGAGCAGTGCTAAGAGCTGTGGGGGGGCCGAAGACAGCTCTGGGGCAGAGGGAAACCTGCCAGAGTAGTGCCGAGGGCACCAGAGGGGGCCCTCAAGGTGTGTGCCTAGCCAAAAGACAAGTCTGGGGAAGGAGGAGGAGCTGAGGAGGGGGTCTGGGCCACCTAGACCGTTCCTGAGGGCTCAGCACGAGCAAGAGCCAGCTCTGGCTAGCAAGGAGGAGCCAAAGAGTGTTGCGGGGTGCTCTAGAGAGTTGCGAAGGGGCCTAGGGAGCCAAGATCCAGCTCTGGGCACAGGGACACCTGCCAGAGTAGTGCCGAGGGCCCCAGAGGGGGCCCTCAAGGCGTGTGCCTAGCCAAAAGACAAGTCTGGGGAAGGAGGAGGAGCTGAGGACGGCGTCTGGGCCACCTAGACAGTGCCTAAGGGGTCCGGAGAGCCAAAAGACTGCTCTGGGGCACGCCAAAGGTCTCCCCAGGGGCTCTGAGGTGGAGAGAGCAGTGCTAAGAGCTGTGGGGGGCCTGAAGACAGCTCTGGGGCACAGGGAAACCTGCCAGAGTAGTCCCGAGGGCAGCAGAGGGGACCCTCAAGGCGTGTGCCAGGCCAAAAGGAGACTCTGGGGGAGAAGGAAGACCTCTGGAGGGGGTCTGGGCCACCTAGACCTTTCCTGAGGGCTCGGCACGAGCAAGGGACAGCTCTGGCTAGCAAGGAAGAGCCAGAGAGTGGTGCGGAGCCCTCTAGAGCGGTGCAAAGGGGCCTAGGGAGCCAAGATCCAGCTCTGGGGCACAGGGACACCTGCCAGAGTAGTGCCGAGGGCCCCAGAGGGGGCCCTCAAGGCGTGTGCCTAGCCAAAAGACAAGTCTGGGGAAGGAGGAGGAGCTGAGGACGGCGTCTGGGCCACCTAGACAGTGCCTAAGGGGTCCGGAGAGCCAAAAGACAGCTCTGGGGCACGCCAAAGGTCTCCCCAGGGGCTCTGAGGTGGAGAGAGCAGTGCTAAGAGCTGTGGGGGGGCCGAAGACAGCTCTGGGGCAGAGGGAAACCTGCCAGAGTAGTGCCGAGGGCACCAGAGGGGGCCCTCAAGGTGTGTGCCTAGCCAAAAGACAAGTCTGGGGAAGGAGGAGGAGCTGAGGAGGGGGTCTGGGCCACCTAGACCGTTCCTGAGGGCTCAGCACGAGCAAGAGCCAGCTCTGGCTAGCAAGGAGGAGCCAAAGAGTGTTGCGGGGTGCTCTAGAGAGTTGCGAAGGGGCCTAGGGAGCCAAGATCCAGCTCTGGGCACAGGGACACCTGCCAGAGTAGTGCCGAGGGCCCCAGAGGGGGCCCTCAAGGCGTGTGCCTAGCCAAAAGACAAGTCTGGGGAAGGAGGAGGAGCTGAGGACGGCGTCTGGGCCACCTAGACAGTGCCTAAGGGGTCCGGAGAGCCAAAAGACTGCTCTGGGGCACGCCAAAGGTCTCCCCAGGGGCTCTGAGGTGGAGAGAGCAGTGCTAAGAGCTGTGGGGGGCCTGAAGACAGCTCTGGGGCACAGGGAAACCTGCCAGAGTAGTCCCGAGGGCAGCAGAGGGGGCCCTCAAGGTGTGTGCCTAGCCAAAAGACAAGTCTGGGGAAGGAGGAGGAGCTGAGGAGGGGGTCTGGGCCACCTAGACTGTTCCTGAGGGCTCAGCACGAGCAAGAGCCAGCTCTGGCTAGCAAGGAGGAGCCAAAGAGTGTTGCGGGGTGCTCTAGAGAGTTGCGAAGGGGCCTAGGGAGCTAAGATCCAGCTCTGGGCACAGGGACACCTGCCAGAGTAGTGCCGAGGGCCCCAGAGGGGGCCCTCAAGGCGTGTGCCTAGCCAAAAGACAAGTCTGGGGAAGGAGGAGGAGCTGAGGACGGCGTCTGGGCCACCTAGACAGTGCCTAAGGGGTCCGGAGAGCCAAAAGACTGCTCTGGGGCACTCCAAAGGTCTCCCCAGGGGCTCTGAGGTGGAGAGAGCAGTGCTAAGAGCTGTGGGGGGCCTGAAGACAGCTCTGGGGCACAGGGAAACCTGCCAGAGTAGTCCCGAGGGCAGCAGAGGGGACCCTCAAGGCGTGTGCCAGGCCAAAAGGAGACTCTGGGGGAGAAGGAAGACCTCTGGAGGGGGTCTGGGCCACCTAGACCTTTCCTGAGGGCTCGGCACGAGCAAGGGACAGCTCTGGCTAGCAAGGAAGAGCCAGAGAGTGGTGCGGAGCCCTCTAGAGCGGTGCAAAGGGGCCTAGGGAGCCAAGATCCAGCTCTGGGGCACAGGGAAACCTGCCAGAGTAGTGCCGAGGGCACCAGAGGGGGCCCTCAAGGCGTGTGCCTAGCCAAAAGACCACTCTGGGGAAGGAAGAGGAGCTTAGGAGGGGTTCCGGGCCACCTAGACAGTGCCTAAGGGATCTGGGGGGCCAAAAAACAGCTCTGGGGCACAACGAGTACTGCAATTGTAGTTCAGAAGTCACGAGAGGGCTTCTAAGGGCTCTGCATGGCCACAAAGAGACTCTGGGGAAGGAGGAGGAGCTCAGGAGGGGGTCTGGGCCACCTAGACCATTCCTGAGGGCTCAGCACGAGCAAGAGCCAGCTCTGGCTAGCAAGGAGGAGCCAGAGAGTGGTGCGGAGTGCTCTAGAGCAGTGCGAAGGGGCCTAGGGAGCCAAGATCCAGCTCTGGGCACAGGGACACCTGCCAGAGTAGTGCCGAGGGCCCCAGAGGGGGCCCTCAAGGCGTGTGCCTAGCCAAAAGACAAGTCTGGGGAAGGAGGAGGAGCTGAGGACGGCGTCTGGGCCACCTAGACAGTGCCTAAGGGGTCCGGAGAGCCAAAAGACAGCTCTGGGGCACGCCAAAGGTCTCCCCAGGGGCTCTGAGCTGGATAGAGCAGTGCTAAGAGCTGTGGGGGGGCCGAAGACAGCTCTGGGGCAGAGGGAAACCTGCCAGAGTAGTCCCGAGGGCACCAGAGGGGGCCCTCAAGGCGTGTGCCTAGCCAAAAAACATCTCTGGGGAAGAAGGAGGATCTTAGGAGGGGGTCTGGGCCACCTAGACCTTTCCTGAGGGCTCGGCACGAGCAAGGGACAGATCTGGCTAGCAAGGAAGAGCCAGAGTGTGGTGCGGAGCCCTCTAGAGCAGTGCGAAGGGGCCTAGGGAGCCAAGATCCAGCTCTGGGGCACAGGGAAACCTGCCAGAGTAGTGCCGAGGGCCCCAGAGGGGGCCCTCAAGGCGTGTGCCTAGCCAAAAGACAAGTCTGGGGAAGGAGGAGGAGCTGAGGACGGCGTCTGGGCCACCTAGACAGTGCCTAAGGGGTCCGGAGAGCCAAAAGACTGCTCTGGGGCACGCCAAAGGTCTCCGCAGGGGCTCTGAGATGGATAGAACACTGCTAAGAGCTCTGGGGGGGGCCGAAGACAGCTCTGGGGCAGAGGGAAACCTGCCAGAGTAGTGCCGAGGGCACCAGAGGGGGCCCTCAAGGTGTGTGCCTAGCCAAAAGACAAGTCTGGGGAAGGAGGAGGAGCTGAGGAGGGGGTCTGGGCCACCTAGACCGTTCCTGAGGGCTCAGCACGAGCAAGAGACAGCTCTGGCTAGCAAGGAGGAGCCAAAGAGTGTTGCGGGGTGCTCTAGAGAGTTGCGAAGGGGCCTAGGGAGCCAAGATCCAGCTCTGGGGCACAGGGAAACCTGCCAGAGTAGTGCCGAGGGCCCCAGAGGGGGCCCTCAAGGGTTTACATGGCCCAAAACCCCACTCTGGGGAAGGAGGAGGAGCTGAGGAGGGGTCTGGGCCACCTAGACAGTGCCTAAGGGGTCTGGAGAGCCAAAAGACAGCTCTGGGGCACCCCAAAGGTCTCCCCAGGGGCTCTGAGGTGGAGAGAGCAGTGCTAAGAGCTGTGGGGGGCCTGAAGACAGCTCTGGGGCACAGGGAAACCTGCCAGAGTAGTCCCGAGGGCAGCAGAGGGGACCCTCAAGGCGTGTGCCAGGCCAAAAGGAGACTCTGGGGGAGAAGGAAGACCTCTGGAGGGGGTCTGGGCCACCTAGACCTTTCCTGAGGGCTCGGCACGAGCAAGGGACAGCTCTGGCTAGCAAGGAAGAGCCAGAGAGTGGTGCGGAGCCCTCTAGAGCGGTGCAAAGGGGCCTAGGGAGCCAAGATCCAGCTCTGGGGCACAGGGACACCTGCCAGAGTAGTGCCGAGGGCCCCAGAGGGGGCCCTCAAGGCGTGTGCCTAGCCAAAAGACAAGTCTGGGGAAGGAGGAGGAGCTGAGGACGGCGTCTGGGCCACCTAGACAGTGCCTAAGGGGTCCGGAGAGCCAAAAGACTGCTCTGGGGCACGCCAAAGGTCTCCCCAGGGGCTCTGAGGTGGAGAGAGCAGTGCTAAGAGCTGTGGGGGGCCTGAAGACAGCTCTGGGGCACAGGGAAACCTGCCAGAGTAGTCCCGAGGGCAGCAGAGGGGGCCCTCAAGGTGTGTGCCTAGCCAAAAGACAAGTCTGGGGAAGGAGGAGGAGCTGAGGAGGGGGTCTGGGCCACCTAGACTGTTCCTGAGGGCTCAGCACGAGCAAGAGCCAGCTCTGGCTAGCAAGGAGGAGCCAAAGAGTGTTGCGGGGTGCTCTAGAGAGTTGCGAAGGGGCCTAGGGAGCTAAGATCCAGCTCTGGGCACAGGGACACCTGCCAGAGTAGTGCCGAGGGCCCCAGAGGGGGCCCTCAAGGCGTGTGCGTAGCCAAAAGACAAGTCTGGGGAAGGAGGAGGAGCTGAGGACGGCGTCTGGGCCACCTAGACAGTGCCTAAGGGGTCCGGAGAGCCAAAAGACTGCTCTGGGGCACTCCAAAGGTCTCCCCAGGGGCTCTGAGGTGGAGAGAGCAGTGCTAAGAGCTGTGGGGGGCCTGAAGACAGCTCTGGGGCACAGGGAAACCTGCCAGAGTAGTCCCGAGGGCAGCAGAGGGGACCCTCAAGGCGTGTGCCAGGCCAAAAGGAGACTCTGGGGGAGAAGGAAGACCTCTGGAGGGGGTCTGGGCCACCTAGACCTTTCCTGAGGGCTCGGCACGAGCAAGGGACAGCTCTGGCTAGCAAGGAAGAGCCAGAGAGTGGTGCGGAGCCCTCTAGAGCGGTGCAAAGGGGCCTAGGGAGCCAAGATCCAGCTCTGGGGCACAGGGAAACCTGCCAGAGTAGTGCCGAGGGCACCAGAGGGGGCCCTCAAGGCGTGTGCCTAGCCAAAAGACCACTCTGGGGAAGGAAGAGGAGCTTAGGAGGGGTTCCGGGCCACCTAGACAGTGCCTAAGGGATCTGGGGGGCCAAAAAACAGCTCTGGGGCACAACGAGTACTGCAATTGTAGTTCAGAAGTCACGAGAGGGCTTCTAAGGGCTCTGCATGGCCACAAAGAGACTCTGGGGAAGGAGGAGGAGCTCAGGAGGGGGTCTGGGCCACCTAGACCATTCCTGAGGGCTCAGCACGAGCAAGAGCCAGCTCTGGCTAGCAAGGAGGAGCCAGAGAGTGGTGCGGAGCCCTCTAGAGCGGTGCAAAGGGGCCTAGGGAGCCAAGATCCAGCTCTGGGGCACAGGGAAACCTGCCAGAGTAGTGCCGAGGGCACCAGAGGGGGCCCTCAAGGCGTGTGCCTAGCCAAAAGACCACTCTGGGGAAGGAGGAGGAGCTTAGGAGGGGTTCCGGGCCACCTAGACAGTGCCTAAGGGATCTGGGGGGCCAAAAAACAGCTCTGGGGCACAACGAGTACTGCAATTGTAGTTCAGAAGTCACGAGAGGGCTTCTAAGGGCTCTGCATGGCCACAAAGAGACTCTGGGGAAGGAGGAGGAGCTCAGGAGGGGGTCTGGGCCACCTAGACCGTTCCTGAGGGCTCAGCACGAGCAAGAGCCAGCTCTGGCTAGCAAGGAAGAGCCAGAGTGTGGTGCGGAGTGCTCTAGGGCAGTGCGAAGGGGCCTAGGGAGCCAAGATCCAGCTCTGGGGCACAGGGACACCTGCCAGAGTAGTGCCGAGGGCCCCAGAGGGGGCCCTCAAGGCGTGTGCCTAGCCAAAAGACAAGTCTGGGGAAGGAGGAGGAGCTGAGGACGGCGTCTGGGCCACCTAGACAGTGCCTAAGGGGTCCGGAGAGCCAAAAGACAGCTCTGGGGCACGCCAAAGGTCTCCGCAGGGGCTCTGAGGTGGAGAGAGCAGTGCTAAGAGCTGTGGGGGCCCCGAAGACAGCTCTGGGGCAGAGGGAAACCTGCCAGAGTAGTGCCGAGGGCACCAGAGGGGGCCCTCAAGGTGTGTGCCTAGCCAAAAGACAAGTCTGGGGAAGGAGGAGGAGCTGAGGAGGGGGTCTGGGCCACCTAGACCGTTCCTGAGGGCTCAGCACGAGCAAGAGCCAGCTCTGGCTAGCAAGGAGGAGCCAAAGAGTGTTGCGGGGTGCTCTAGAGAGTTGCGAAGGGGCCTAGGGAGCCAAGATCCAGCTCTGGGCACAGGGACACCTGCCAGAGTAGTGCCGAGGGCCCCAGAGGGGGCCCTCAAGGCGTGTGCCTAGCCAAAAGACAAGTCTGGGGAAGGAGGAGGAGCTGAGGAGGGGGTCTGGGCCACCTAGACAGTGCCTAAGGGGTCCGGAGAGCCAAAAGACTGCTCTGGGGCACGCCAAAGGTCTCCGCAGGGGCTCTGAGATGGATAGAACACTGCTAAGAGCTGTGGGGGGGCCGAAGACAGCTCTGGGGCAGAGGGAAACCTGCCAGAGTAGTGCCGAGGGCACCAGAGGGGGCCCTCAAGGTGTGTGCCTAGCCAAAAGACAAGTCTGGGGAAGGAGGAGGAGCTGAGGAGGGGGTCTGGGCCACCTAGACCGTTCCTGAGGGCTCAGCACGAGCAAGAGCCAGCTCTGGCTAGCAAGGAGGAGCCAAAGAGTGTTGCGGGGTGCTCTAGAGAGTTGCGAAGGGGCCTAGGGAGCTAAGATCCAGCTCTGGGCACAGGGACACCTGCCAGAGTAGTGCCGAGGGCCCCAGAGGGGGCCCTCAAGGCGTGTGCCTAGCCAAAAGACAAGTCTGGGGAAGGAGGAGGAGCTGAGGACGGCGTCTGGGCCACCTAGACAGTGCCTAAGGGGTCCGGAGAGCCAAAAGACTGCTCTGGGGCACTCCAAAGGTCTCCCCAGGGGCTCTGAGGTGGAGAGAGCAGTGCTAAGAGCTGTGGGGGGCCTGAAGACAGCTCTGGGGCACAGGGAAACCTGCCAGAGTAGTCCCGAGGGCAGCAGAGGGGACCCTCAAGGCGTGTGCCAGGCCAAAAGGAGACTCTGGGGGAGAAGGAAGACCTCTGGAGGGGGTCTGGGCCACCTAGACCTTTCCTGAGGGCTCGGCACGAGCAAGGGACAGCTCTGGCTAGCAAGGAAGAGCCAGAGAGTGGTGCGGAGCCCTCTAGAGCGGTGCAAAGGGGCCTAGGGAGCCAAGATCCAGCTCTGGGGCACAGGGACACCTGCCAGAGTAGTGCCGAGGGCCCCAGAGGGGGCCCTCAAGGCGTGTGCGTAGCCAAAAGACAAGTCTGGGGAAGGAGGAGGAGCTGAGGACGGCGTCTGGGCCACCTAGACAGTGCCTAAGGGGTCCGGAGAGCCAAAAGACAGCTCTGGGGCACGCCAAAGGTCTCCGCAGGGGCTCTGAGGTGGAGAGAGCAGTGCTAAGAGCTGTGGGGGGGCCGAAGACAGCTCTGGGGCAGAGGGAAACCTGCCAGAGTAGTGCCGAGGGCACCAGAGGGGGCCCTCAAGGTGTGTGCCTAGCCAAAAGACAAGTCTGGGGAAGGAGGAGGAGCTGAGGAGGGGGTCTGGGCCACCTAGACCGTTCCTGAGGGCTCAGCACGAGCAAGAGCCAGCTCTGGCTAGCAAGGAGGAGCCAAAGAGTGTTGCGGGGTGCTCTAGAGAGTTGCGAAGGGGCCTAGGGAGCCAAGATCCAGCTCTGGGCACAGGGACACCTGCCAGAGTAGTGCCGAGGGCCCCAGAGGGGGCCCTCAAGGCGTGTGCCTAGCCAAAAGACAAGTCTGGGGAAGGAGGAGGAGCTGAGGACGGCGTCTGGGCCACCTAGACAGTGCCTAAGGGGTCCGGAGAGCCAAAAGACTGCTCTGGGGCACGCCAAAGGTCTCCCCAGGGGCTCTGAGGTGGAGAGAGCAGTGCTAAGAGCTGTGGGGGGCCTGAAGACAGCTCTGGGGCAGAGGGAAACCTGCCAGAGTAGTCCCGAGGGCAGCAGAGGGGGCCCTCAAGGTGTGTGCCTAGCCAAAAGACAAGTCTGGGGAAGGAGGAGGAGCTGAGGAGGGGGTCTGGGCCACCTAGACTGTTCCTGAGGGCTCAGCACGAGCAAGAGCCAGCTCTGGCTAGCAAGGAGGAGCCAAAGAGTGTTGCGGGGTGCTCTAGAGAGTTGCGAAGGGGCCTAGGGAGCTAAGATCCAGCTCTGGGCACAGGGACACCTGCCAGAGTAGTGCCGAGGGCCCCAGAGGGGGCCCTCAAGGCGTGTGCCTAGCCAAAAGACAAGTCTGGGGAAGGAGGAGGAGCTGAGGACGGCGTCTGGGCCACCTAGACAGTGCCTAAGGGGTCCGGAGAGCCAAAAGACTGCTCTGGGGCACTCCAAAGGTCTCCCCAGGGGCTCTGAGGTGGAGAGAGCAGTGCTAAGAGCTGTGGGGGGCCTGAAGACAGCTCTGGGGCACAGGGAAACCTGCCAGAGTAGTCCCGAGGGCAGCAGAGGGGACCCTCAAGGCGTGTGCCAGGCCAAAAGGAGACTCTGGGGGAGAAGGAAGACCTCTGGAGGGGGTCTGGGCCACCTAGACCTTTCCTGAGGGCTCGGCACGAGCAAGGGACAGCTCTGGCTAGCAAGGAAGAGCCAGAGAGTGGTGCGGAGCCCTCTAGAGCGGTGCAAAGGGGCCTAGGGAGCCAAGATCCAGCTCTGGGGCACAGGGAAACCTGCCAGAGTAGTGCCGAGGGCACCAGAGGGGGCCCTCAAGGCGTGTGCCTAGCCAAAAGACCACTCTGGGGAAGGAAGAGGAGCTTAGGAGGGGTTCCGGGCCACCTAGACAGTGCCTAAGGGATCTGGGGGGCCAAAAAACAGCTCTGGGGCACAACGAGTACTGCAATTGTAGTTCAGAAGTCACGAGAGGGCTTCTAAGGGCTCTGCATGGCCACAAAGAGACTCTGGGGAAGGAGGAGGAGCTCAGGAGGGGGTCTGGGCCACCTAGACCATTCCTGAGGGCTCAGCACGAGCAAGAGCCAGCTCTGGCTAGCAAGGAGGAGCCAGAGAGTGGTGCGGAGTGCTCTAGAGCAGTGCGAAGGGGCCTAGGGAGCCAAGATCCAGCTCTGGGCACAGGGACACCTGCCAGAGTAGTGCCGAGGGCCCCAGAGGGGGCCCTCAAGGCGTGTGCCTAGCCAAAAGACAAGTCTGGGGAAGGAGGAGGAGCTGAGGACGGCGTCTGGGCCACCTAGACAGTGCCTAAGGGGTCCGGAGAGCCAAAAGACAGCTCTGGGGCACGCCAAAGGTCTCCCCAGGGGCTCTGAGCTGGATAGAGCAGTGCTAAGAGCTGTGGGGGGGCCGAAGACAGCTCTGGGGCAGAGGGAAACCTGCCAGAGTAGTCCCGAGGGCACCAGAGGGGGCCCTCAAGGCGTGTGCCTAGCCAAAAAACATCTCTGGGGAAGAAGGAGGATCTTAGGAGGGGGTCTGGGCCACCTAGACCTTTCCTGAGGGCTCGGCACGAGCAAGGGACAGATCTGGCTAGCAAGGAAGAGCCAGAGTGTGGTGCGGAGCCCTCTAGAGCAGTGCGAAGGGGCCTAGGGAGCCAAGATCCAGCTCTGGGGCACAGGGAAACCTGCCAGAGTAGTGCCGAGGGCCCCAGAGGGGGCCCTCAAGGCGTGTGCCTAGCCAAAAGACAAGTCTGGGGAAGGAGGAGGAGCTGAGGACGGCGTCTGGGCCACCTAGACAGTGCCTAAGGGGTCCGGAGAGCCAAAAGACTGCTCTGGGGCACGCCAAAGGTCTCCGCAGGGGCTCTGAGATGGATAGAACACTGCTAAGAGCTCTGGGGGGGGCCGAAGACAGCTCTGGGGCAGAGGGAAACCTGCCAGAGTAGTGCCGAGGGCACCAGAGGGGGCCCTCAAGGTGTGTGCCTAGCCAAAAGACAAGTCTGGGGAAGGAGGAGGAGCTGAGGAGGGGGTCTGGGCCACCTAGACCGTTCCTGAGGGCTCAGCACGAGCAAGAGACAGCTCTGGCTAGCAAGGAGGAGCCAAAGAGTGTTGCGGGGTGCTCTAGAGAGTTGCGAAGGGGCCTAGGGAGCCAAGATCCAGCTCTGGGGCACAGGGAAACCTGCCAGAGTAGTGCCGAGGGCCCCAGAGGGGGCCCTCAAGGGTTTACATGGCCCAAAACCCCACTCTGGGGAAGGAGGAGGAGCTGAGGAGGGGTCTGGGCCACCTAGACAGTGCCTAAGGGGTCTGGAGAGCCAAAAGACAGCTCTGGGGCACCCCAAAGGTCTCCCCAGGGGCTCTGAGGTGGAGAGAGCAGTGCTAAGAGCTGTGGGGGGCCTGAAGACAGCTCTGGGGCACAGGGAAACCTGCCAGAGTAGTGCCGAGGGCAGCAGAGGGGACCCTCAAGGCGTGTGCCAGGCCAAAAGGAGACTCTGGGGGAGAAGGAAGACCTCTGGAGGGGGTCTGGGCCACCTAGACCTTTCCTGAGGGCTCGGCACGAGCAAGGGACAGCTCTGGCTAGCAAGGAAGAGCCAGAGAGTGGTGCGGAGCCCTCTAGAGCGGTGCAAAGGGGCCTAGGGAGCCAAGATCCAGCTCTGGGGCACAGGGACACCTGCCAGAGTAGTGCCGAGGGCCCCAGAGGGGGCCCTCAAGGCGTGTGCCTAGCCAAAAGACAAGTCTGGGGAAGGAGGAGGAGCTGAGGACGGCGTCTGGGCCACCTAGACAGTGCCTAAGGGGTCCGGAGAGCCAAAAGACTGCTCTGGGGCACGCCAAAGGTCTCCGCAGGGGCTCTGAGGTGGAGAGAGCAGTGCTAAGAGCTGTGGGGGGCCTGAAGACAGCTCTGGGGCACAGGGAAACCTGCCAGAGTAGTCCCGAGGGCAGCAGAGGGGGCCCTCAAGGTGTGTGCCTAGCCAAAAGACAAGTCTGGGGAAGGAGGAGGAGCTGAGGAGGGGGTCTGGGCCACCTAGACTGTTCCTGAGGGCTCAGCACGAGCAAGAGCCAGCTCTGGCTAGCAAGGAGGAGCCAAAGAGTGTTGCGGGGTGCTCTAGAGAGTTGCGAAGGGGCCTAGGGAGCTAAGATCCAGCTCTGGGCACAGGGACACCTGCCAGAGTAGTGCCGAGGGCCCCAGAGGGGGCCCTCAAGGCGTGTGCGTAGCCAAAAGACAAGTCTGGGGAAGGAGGAGGAGCTGAGGACGGCGTCTGGGCCACCTAGACAGTGCCTAAGGGGTCCGGAGAGCCAAAAGACTGCTCTGGGGCACTCCAAAGGTCTCCCCAGGGGCTCTGAGGTGGAGAGAGCAGTGCTAAGAGCTGTGGGGGGCCTGAAGACAGCTCTGGGGCACAGGGAAACCTGCCAGAGTAGTCCCGAGGGCAGCAGAGGGGACCCTCAAGGCGTGTGCCAGGCCAAAAGGAGACTCTGGGGGAGAAGGAAGACCTCTGGAGGGGGTCTGGGCCACCTAGACCTTTCCTGAGGGCTCGGCACGAGCAAGGGACAGCTCTGGCTAGCAAGGAAGAGCCAGAGAGTGGTGCGGAGCCCTCTAGAGCGGTGCAAAGGGGCCTAGGGAGCCAAGATCCAGCTCTGGGGCACAGGGAAACCTGCCAGAGTAGTGCCGAGGGCACCAGAGGGGGCCCTCAAGGCGTGGGCCTAGCCAAAAGACCACTCTGGGGAAGGAAGAGGAGCTTAGGAGGGGTTCCGGGCCACCTAGACAGTGCCTAAGGGATCTGGGGGGCCAAAAAACAGCTCTGGGGCACAACGAGTACTGCAATTGTAGTTCAGAAGTCACGAGAGGGCTTCTAAGGGCTCTGCATGGCCACAAAGAGACTCTGGGGAAGGAGGAGGAGCTCAGGAGGGGGTCTGGGCCACCTAGACCATTCCTGAGGGCTCAGCACGAGCAAGAGCCAGCTCTGGCTAGCAAGGAGGAGCCAGAGAGTGGTGCGGAGTGCTCTAGAGCAGTGCGAAGGGGCCTAGGGAGCCAAGATCCAGCTCTGGGCACAGGGACACCTGCCAGAGTAGTGCCGAGGGCCCCAGAGGGGGCCCTCAAGGCGTGTGCCTAGCCAAAAGACAAGTCTGGGGAAGGAGGAGGAGCTGAGGACGGCGTCTGGGCCACCTAGACAGTGCCTAAGGGGTCCGGAGAGCCAAAAGACAGCTCTGGGGCACGCCAAAGGTCTCCCCAGGGGCTCTGAGCTGGATAGAGCAGTGCTAAGAGCTGTGGGGGGGCCGAAGACAGCTCTGGGGCAGAGGGAAACCTGCCAGAGTAGTCCCGAGGGCACCAGAGGGGGCCCTCAAGGCGTGTGCCTAGCCAAAAAACATCTCTGGGGAAGAAGGAGGATCTTAGGAGGGGGTCTGGGCCACCTAGACCTTTCCTGAGGGCTCGGCACGAGCAAGGGACAGATCTGGCTAGCAAGGAAGAGCCAGAGTGTGGTGCGGAGCCCTCTAGAGCAGTGCGAAGGGGCCTAGGGAGCCAAGATCCAGCTCTGGGGCACAGGGAAACCTGCCAGAGTAGTGCCGAGGGCCCCAGAGGGGGCCCTCAAGGCGTGTGCGTAGCCAAAAGACAAGTCTGGGGAAGGAGGAGGAGCTGAGGACGGCGTCTGGGCCACCTAGACAGTGCCTAAGGGGTCCGGAGAGCCAAAAGACTGCTCTGGGGCACACCAAAGGTCTCCGCAGGGGCTCTGAGATGGATAGAACACTGCTAAGAGCTCTGGGGGGGGCCGAAGACAGCTCTGGGGCAGAGGGAAACCTGCCAGAGTAGTCCCGAGGGCACCAGAGGGGGCCCTCAAGGTGTGTGCCTAGCCAAAAGACAAGTCTGGGGAAGGAGGAGGAGCTGAGGAGGGGGTCTGGGCCACCTAGACCGTTCCTGAGGGCTCAGCACGAGCAAGAGACAGCTCTGGCTAGCAAGGAGGAGCCAAAGAGTGTTGCGGGGTGCTCTAGAGAGTTGCGAAGGGGCCTAGGGAGCCAAGATCCAGCTCTGGGGCACAGGGAAACCTGCCAGAGTAGTGCCGAGGGCCCCAGAGGGGGCCCTCAAGGGTTTACATGGCCCAAAACCCCACTCTGGGGAAGGAGGAGGAGCTGAGGAGGGGTCTGGGCCACCTAGACAGTGCCTAAGGGGTCTGGAGAGCCAAAAGACAGCTCTGGGGCACCCCAAAGGTCTCCCCAGGGGCTCTGAGGTGGAGAGAGCAGTGCTAAGAGCTGTGGGGGGCCTGAAGACAGCTCTGGGGCACAGGGAAACCTGCCAGAGTAGTGCCGAGGGCAGCAGAGGGGACCCTCAAGGCGTGTGCCAGGCCAAAAGGAGACTCTGGGGGAGAAGGAAGACCTCTGGAGGGGGTCTGGGCCACCTAGACCTTTCCTGAGGGCTCGGCACGAGCAAGGGACAGCTCTGGCTAGCAAGGAAGAGCCAGAGAGTGGTGCGGAGCCCTCTAGAGCGGTGCAAAGGGGCCTAGGGAGCCAAGATCCAGCTCTGGGGCACAGGGACACCTGCCAGAGTAGTGCCGAGGGCCCCAGAGGGGGCCCTCAAGGCGTGTGCCTAGCCAAAAGACAAGTCTGGGGAAGGAGGAGGAGCTGAGGACGGTGTCTGGGCCACCTAGACAGTGCCTAAGGGGTCCGGAGAGCCAAAAGACTGCTCTGGGGCACGCCAAAGGTCTCCGCAGGGGCTCTGAGATGGATAGAACACTGCTAAGAGCTGTGGGGGGGCCGAAGACAGCTCTGGGGCAGAGGGAAACCTGCCAGAGTAGTGCCGAGGGCACCAGAGGGGGCCCTCAAGGTGTGTGCCTAGCCAAAAGACAAGTCTGGGGAAGGAGGAGGAGCTGAGGAGGGGGTCTGGGCCACCTAGACCGTTCCTGAGGGCTCAGCACGAGCAAGAGCCAGCTCTGGCTAGCAAGGAGGAGCCAAAGAGTGTTGCGGGGTGCTCTAGAGAGTTGCGAAGGGGCCTAGGGAGCTAAGATCCAGCTCTGGGCACAGGGACACCTGCCAGAGTAGTGCCGAGGGCCCCAGAGGGGGCCCTCAAGGCGTGTGCGTAGCCAAAAGACAAGTCTGGGGAAGGAGGAGGAGCTGAGGACGGCGTCTGGGCCACCTAGACAGTGCCTAAGGGGTCCGGAGAGCCAAAAGACTGCTCTGGGGCACTCCAAAGGTCTCCCCAGGGGCTCTGAGGTGGAGAGAGCAGTGCTAAGAGCTGTGGGGGGCCTGAAGACAGCTCTGGGGCACAGGGAAACCTGCCAGAGTAGTCCCGAGGGCAGCAGAGGGGACCCTCAAGGCGTGTGCCAGGCCAAAAGGAGACTCTGGGGGAGAAGGAAGACCTCTGGAGGGGGTCTGGGCCACCTAGACCTTTCCTGAGGGCTCGGCACGAGCAAGGGACAGCTCTGGCTAGCAAGGAAGAGCCAGAGAGTGGTGCGGAGCCCTCTAGAGCGGTGCAAAGGGGCCTAGGGAGCCAAGATCCAGCTCTGGGGCACAGGGAAACCTGCCAGAGTAGTGCCGAGGGCACCAGAGGGGGCCCTCAAGGCATGTGCCTAGCTAAAAGACCACTCTGGGGAAGGAGGAGGAGCTCAGGAGGGGATCTGGGCCACCTAGACAGTGCCTAAGGGATCTGGGGGGCCAAAAAACAGCTCTGGGGCACAACGAGTACTGCAATTGTAGTTCAGAAGTCACGAGAGGGCTTCTAAGGGCTCTGCATGGCCACAAAGAGACTCTGGGGAAGGAGGAGGAGCTCAGGAGGGGGTCTGGGCCACCTAGACCATTCCTGAGGGCTCAGCACGAGCAAGAGCCAGCTCTGGCTAGCAAGGAAGAGCCAGAGTGTGGTGCGGAGTACTCTAGAGCAGTACGAAGGGGCCTAGGGAGCCAAGATCCAGCTCTGGGGCACAGGGACACCTGCCAGAGTAGTGCCGAGGGCCCCAGAGGGGGCCCTCAAGGCGTGTGCCTAGCCAAAAGACAAGTCTGGGGAAGGAGGAGGAGCTGAGGACGGCGTCTGGGCCACCTAGACAGTGCCTAAGGGGTCCGGAGAGCCAAAAGACTGCTCTGGGGCACGCCAAAGGTCTCCGCAGGGGCTCTGAGGTGGAGAGAGCAGTGCTAAGAGCTGTGGGGGGCCTGAAGACAGCTCTGGGGCACAGGGAAACCTGCCAGAGTAGTCCCGAGGGCAGCAGAGGGGGCCCTCAAGGTGTGTGCCTAGCCAAAAGACAAGTCTGGGGAAGGAGGAGGAGCTGAGGAGGGGGTCTGGGCCACCTAGACTGTTCCTGAGGGCTCAGCACGAGCAAGAGCCAGCTCTGGCTAGCAAGGAGGAGCCAAAGAGTGTTGCGGGGTGCTCTAGAGAGTTGCGAAGGGGCCTAGGGAGCTAAGATCCAGCTCTGGGCACAGGGACACCTGCCAGAGTAGTGCCGAGGGCCCCAGAGGGGGCCCTCAAGGCGTGTGCGTAGCCAAAAGACAAGTCTGGGGAAGGAGGAGGAGCTGAGGACAGCGTCTGGGCCACCTAGACAGTGCCTAAGGGGTCCGGAGAGCCAAAAGACTGCTCTGGGGCACTCCAAAGGTCTCCCCAGGGGCTCTGAGGTGGAGAGAGCAGTGCTAAGAGCTGTGGGGGGCCTGAAGACAGCTCTGGGGCACAGGGAAACCTGCCAGAGTAGTCCCGAGGGCAGCAGAGGGGACCCTCAAGGCGTGTGCCAGGCCAAAAGGAGACTCTGGGGGAGAAGGAAGACCTCTGGAGGGGGTCTGGGCCACCTAGACCTTTCCTGAGGGCTCGGCACGAGCAAGGGACAGCTCTGGCTAGCAAGGAAGAGCCAGAGAGTGGTGCGGAGCCCTCTAGAGCGGTGCAAAGGGGCCTAGGGAGCCAAGATCCAGCTCTGGGGCACAGGGAAACCTGCCAGAGTAGTGCCGAGGGCACCAGAGGGGGCCCTCAAGGCGTGTGCCTAGCCAAAAGACCACTCTGGGGAAGGAAGAGGAGCTTAGGAGGGGTTCCGGGCCACCTAGACAGTGCCTAAGGGATCTGGGGGGCCAAAAAACAGCTCTGGGGCACAACGAGTACTGCAATTGTAGTTCAGAAGTCACGAGAGGGCTTCTAAGGGCTCTGCATGGCCACAAAGAGACTCTGGGGAAGGAGGAGGAGCTCAGGAGGGGGTCTGGGCCACCTAGACCATTCCTGAGGGCTCAGCACGAGCAAGAGCCAGCTCTGGCTAGCAAGGAGGAGCCAGAGAGTGGTGCGGAGTGCTCTAGAGCAGTGCGAAGGGGCCTAGGGAGCCAAGATCCAGCTCTGGGCACAGGGACACCTGCCAGAGTAGTGCCGAGGGCCCCAGAGGGGGCCCTCAAGGCGTGTGCCTAGCCAAAAGACAAGTCTGGGGAAGGAGGAGGAGCTGAGGACGGCGTCTGGGCCACCTAGACAGTGCCTAAGGGGTCCGGAGAGCCAAAAGACAGCTCTGGGGCACGCCAAAGGTCTCCCCAGGGGCTCTGAGCTGGATAGAGCAGTGCTAAGAGCTGTGGGGGGGCCGAAGACAGCTCTGGGGCAGAGGGAAACCTGCCAGAGTAGTCCCGAGGGCACCAGAGGGGGCCCTCAAGGCGTGTGCCTAGCCAAAAAACATCTCTGGGGAAGAAGGAGGATCTTAGGAGGGGGTCTGGGCCACCTAGACCTTTCCTGAGGGCTCGGCACGAGCAAGGGACAGATCTGGCTAGCAAGGAAGAGCCAGAGTGTGGTGCGGAGCCCTCTAGAGCAGTGCGAAGGGGCCTAGGGAGCCAAGATCCAGCTCTGGGGCACAGGGAAACCTGCCAGAGTAGTGCCGAGGGCCCCAGAGGGGGCCCTCAAGGCGTGTGCCTAGCCAAAAGACAAGTCTGGGGAAGGAGGAGGAGCTGAGGACGGCGTCTGGGCCACCTAGACAGTGCCTAAGGGGTCCGGAGAGCCAAAAGACTGCTCTGGGGCACACCAAAGGTCTCCGCAGGGGCTCTGAGATGGATAGAACACTGCTAAGAGCTCTGGGGGGGGCCGAAGACAGCTCTGGGGCAGAGGGAAACCTGCCAGAGTAGTGCCGAGGGCACCAGAGGGGGCCCTCAAGGTGTGTGCCTAGCCAAAAGACAAGTCTGGGGAAGGAGGAGGAGCTGAGGAGGGGGTCTGGGCCACCTAGACCGTTCCTGAGGGCTCAGCACGAGCAAGAGACAGCTCTGGCTAGCAAGGAGGAGCCAAAGAGTGTTGCGGGGTGCTCTAGAGAGTTGCGAAGGGGCCTAGGGAGCCAAGATCCAGCTCTGGGGCACAGGGAAACCTGCCAGAGTAGTGCCGAGGGCCCCAGAGGGGGCCCTCAAGGGTTTACATGGCCCAAAACCCCACTCTGGGGAAGGAGGAGGAGCTGAGGAGGGGTCTGGGCCACCTAGACAGTGCCTAAGGGGTCTGGAGAGCCAAAAGACAGCTCTGGGGCACCCCAAAGGTCTCCCCAGGGGCTCTGAGGTGGAGAGAGCAGTGCTAAGAGCTGTGGGGGGCCTGAAGACAGCTCTGGGGCACAGGGAAACCTGCCAGAGTAGTGCCGAGGGCAGCAGAGGGGACCCTCAAGGCGTGTGCCAGGCCAAAAGGAGACTCTGGGGGAGAAGGAAGACCTCTGGAGGGGGTCTGGGCCACCTAGACCTTTCCTGAGGGCTCGGCACGAGCAAGGGACAGCTCTGGCTAGCAAGGAAGAGCCAGAGAGTGGTGCGGAGCCCTCTAGAGCGGTGCAAAGGGGCCTAGGGAGCCAAGATCCAGCTCTGGGGCACAGGGACACCTGCCAGAGTAGTGCCGAGGGCCCCAGAGGGGGCCCTCAAGGCGTGTGCCTAGCCAAAAGACAAGTCTGGGGAAGGAGGAGGAGCTGAGGACGGTGTCTGGGCCACCTAGACAGTGCCTAAGGGGTCCGGAGAGCCAAAAGACTGCTCTGGGGCACGCCAAAGGTCTCCGCAGGGGCTCTGAGATGGATAGAACACTGCTAAGAGCTGTGGGGGGGCCGAAGACAGCTCTGGGGCAGAGGGAAACCTGCCAGAGTAGTGCCGAGGGCACCAGAGGGGGCCCTCAAGGTGTGTGCCTAGCCAAAAGACAAGTCTGGGGAAGGAGGAGGAGCTGAGGAGGGGGTCTGGGCCACCTAGACCGTTCCTGAGGGCTCAGCACGAGCAAGAGCCAGCTCTGGCTAGCAAGGAGGAGCCAAAGAGTGTTGCGGGGTGCTCTAGAGAGTTGCGAAGGGGCCTAGGGAGCTAAGATCCAGCTCTGGGCACAGGGACACCTGCCAGAGTAGTGCCGAGGGCCCCAGAGGGGGCCCTCAAGGCGTGTGCGTAGCCAAAAGACAAGTCTGGGGAAGGAGGAGGAGCTGAGGACGGCGTCTGGGCCACCTAGACAGTGCCTAAGGGGTCCGGAGAGCCAAAAGACTGCTCTGGGGCACTCCAAAGGTCTCCCCAGGGGCTCTGAGGTGGAGAGAGCAGTGCTAAGAGCTGTGGGGGGCCTGAAGACAGCTCTGGGGCACAGGGAAACCTGCCAGAGTAGTCCCGAGGGCAGCAGAGGGGACCCTCAAGGCGTGTGCCAGGCCAAAAGGAGACTCTGGGGGAGAAGGAAGACCTCTGGAGGGGGTCTGGGCCACCTAGACCTTTCCTGAGGGCTCGGCACGAGCAAGGGACAGCTCTGGCTAGCAAGGAAGAGCCAGAGAGTGGTGCGGAGCCCTCTAGAGCGGTGCAAAGGGGCCTAGGGAGCCAAGATCCAGCTCTGGGGCACAGGGAAACCTGCCAGAGTAGTGCCGAGGGCACCAGAGGGGGCCCTCAAGGCATGTGCCTAGCTAAAAGACCACTCTGGGGAAGGAGGAGGAGCTCAGGAGGGGATCTGGGCCACCTAGACAGTGCCTAAGGGATCTGGGGGGCCAAAAAACAGCTCTGGGGCACAACGAGTACTGCAATTGTAGTTCAGAAGTCACGAGAGGGCTTCTAAGGGCTCTGCATGGCCACAAAGAGACTCTGGGGAAGGAGGAGGAGCTCAGGAGGGGGTCTGGGCCACCTAGACCATTCCTGAGGGCTCAGCACGAGCAAGAGCCAGCTCTGGCTAGCAAGGAAGAGCCAGAGTGTGGTGCGGAGTACTCTAGAGCAGTACGAAGGGGCCTAGGGAGCCAAGATCCAGCTCTGGGCACAGGGACACCTGCCAGAGTAGTGCCGGGGGCCCCAGAGGGGGCCCTCAAAGGTTTACATGGCCCAAAACCCCACTCTGGGGAAGGAGGAGGAGCTGAGGAGGGGTCTGGGCCACCTAGACAGTGCCTAAGGGGTCCGGAGAGCCAAAAGACAGCTCTGGGGCACGCCAAAGGTCTCCCCAGGGGCTCTGAGCTGGATAGAGCAGTGCTAAGAGCTGTGGGGGGGCCGAAGACAGCTCTGGGGCAGAGGGAAACCTGCCAGAGTAGTCCCGAGGGCACCAGAGGGGGCCCTCAAGGCGTGTGCCTAGCCAAAAAACATCTCTGGGGAAGAAGGAGGATCTTAGGAGGGGGTCTGGGCCACCTAGACAGTGCCTAAGGGGTCTGGAGGGCCAGAGGAGTGCTCTGGGGCACGCCAAAGGTCTCCCCAGGGGCTCTGAGGTGGATAGAGCAGTGCTAAGAGCTCTGGGGGGCACCTACACAGCTCTGGGGCACAGGGAAACCTGCCAGAGTGGTCCCGAGGGCACCAGAGGGGGCCCTCAAGGTGTGTGCCTAACCAAAAGACAAGTCTGGGGACGGAAGAGGTGCTGAGGAGGGGGTCTGGGCCACCTAGACAGTGCCTAAGGGGTCCGGAGAGCCAAAACAGTGCTGCGGTCTACCCAGGGGCTCTGAGCTGGATAGATCAGTGCTAAGAGCTGTGGGGGGCACCTACACAGCTCTGAGGCACAGGGAAACCTGCCAGAGTAGTGCCGAGGGCACCAGAGGGGGCCCTCAAGGGTTTACATGACCCAAAATCCCATTCTGGGGAAGGGGGAGGAGCTGAGGAGGGGGTCTGGGCCACCTAGACAGTGCCTAAGGGTTCCGGAGAGCCAAAAGACACCTCTGGGGCACCCCAAAGGTCTCCCCAGGGGCTCTGAGGTGGAGAGAGCAGTGCTAAGAGCTGTGGGGGGCCTGAAGACAGCTCTGGGGCACAGGGACACCTGCCAGAGTAGTCCCGAGGGCAGCAGAGGGGGCCCTCAAGGCGTGTGCGTAGCCAAAAGACCACTCTGGGGAAGGAGGAGGAGCTGAGGAGGGGTCTGGGCCACCTAGACAGTGCCTAAGGGGTCTGGAGAGCCAAAAGACAGCTCTGGGGCACCCCAAAGGTCTCCCCAGGGGCTCTGAGGTGGAGAGAGCAGTGCTAAGAGCTGTGGGGGGCCTGAAGACAGCTCTGGGGCACAGGGAAACCTGCCAGAGTAGTCCCGAGGGCAGCAGAGGGGACCCTCAAGGCGTGTGCCAGGCCAAAAGGAGACTCTGGGGGAGAAGGAAGACCTCTGGAGGGGGTCTGGGCCACCTAGACCTTTCCTGAGGGCTCGGCACGAGCAAGGGACAGCTCTGGCTAGCAAGGAAGAGCCAGAGAGTGGTGCGGAGCCCTCTAGAGCGGTGCAAAGGGGCCTAGGGAGCCAAGATCCAGCTCTGGGGCACAGGGAAACCTGCCAGAGTAGTGCCGAGGGCACCAGAGGGGGCCCTCAAGGTGTGTGCCTAGCCAAAAGACAAGTCTGGGGAAGGAGGAGGAGCTGAGGAGGGGGTCTGGGCCACCTAGACCGTTCCTGAGGGCTCAGCACGAGCAAGAGCCAGCTCTGGCTAGCAAGGAGGAGCCAAAGAGTGTTGCGGGGTGCTCTAGAGAGTTGCGAAGGGGCCTAGGGAGCTAAGATCCAGCTCTGGGCACAGGGACACCTGCCAGAGTAGTCCCGAGGGCCCCAGAGGGGGCCCTCAAGGCGTGTGCGTAGCCAAAAGACAAGTCTGGGGAAGGAGGAGGAGCTGAGGACGGCGTCTGGGCCACCTAGACAGTGCCTAAGGGGTCCGGAGAGCCAAAAGACTGCTCTGGGGCACTCCAAAGGTCTCCCCAGGGGCTCTGAGGTGGAGAGAGCAGTGCTAAGAGCTGTGGGGGGCCTGAAGACAGCTCTGGGGCACAGGGAAACCTGCCAGAGTAGTCCCGAGGGCAGCAGAGGGGACCCTCAAGGCGTGTGCCAGGCCAAAAGGAGACTCTGGGGGAGAAGGAAGACCTCTGGAGGGGGTCTGGGCCACCTAGACCTTTCCTGAGGGCTCGGCACGAGCAAGGGACAGCTCTGGCTAGCAAGGAAGAGCCAGAGAGTGGTGCGGAGCCCTCTAGAGCGGTGCAAAGGGGCCTAGGGAGCCAAGATCCAGCTCTGGGGCACAGGGAAACCTGCCAGAGTAGTGCCGAGGGCACCAGAGGGGGCCCTCAAGGCATGTGCCTAGCTAAAAGACCACTCTGGGGAAGGAGGAGGAGCTCAGGAGGGGATCTGGGCCACCTAGACAGTGCCTAAGGGATCTGGGGGGCCAAAAAACAGCTCTGGGGCACAACGAGTACTGCAATTGTAGTTCAGAAGTCACGAGAGGGCTTCTAAGGGCTCTGCATGGCCACAAAGAGACTCTGGGGAAGGAGGAGGAGCTCAGGAGGGGGTCTGGGCCACCTAGACCATTCCTGAGGGCTCAGCACGAGCAAGAGCCAGCTCTGGCTAGCAAGGAAGAGCCAGAGTGTGGTGCGGAGTACTCTAGAGCAGTGCGAAGGGGCCTAGGGAGCCAAGATCCAGCTCTGGGCACAAGGAAACCTGCCAGAGTAGTGCCGGGGGCCCCAGAGGGGGCCCTCAAAGGTTTACATGGCCCAAAACCCCACTCTGGGGAAGGAGGAGGAGCTGAGGAGGGGTCTGGGCCACCTAGACAGTGCCTAAGGGGTCTGGAGAGCCAAAAGACTGCTCTGGGGCACCCCAAAGGTCTCCCCAGGGGCTCTGAGGTGGAAAGAGCAGTGCTAAGAGCTGTGGGGGGCCTGAAGACAGCTCTGGGGCACAGGGAAACCTGCCAGAGTAGTCCCGAGGGCAGCAGAGGGGACCCTCAAGGCGTGTGCCTAGCCAAAAGGCAACTCTGGGGGAGAAGGAAGACCTCTGGAGGGGGTCTGGGCCACCTAGACCTTTCCTGAGGGCTCGGCACGAGCAAGGGACAGCTCTGGCTAGCAAGGAAGAGCCAGAGAGTGGTGCGGAGCCCTCTAGAGCAGTGCAAAGGGGCCTAGGGAGCCAAGATCCAGCTCTGGGGCACAGGGAAACCTGCCAGAGTAGTGCCGAGGGCACCAGAGGGGGCCCTCAAGGCATGTGCCTAGCCAAAAGACAAGTCTGGGGAAGGAGGAGGAGCTGAGGACGGCGTCTGGGCCACCTAGACAGTGCCTAAGGGGTCCGGAGAGCCAAAAGACAGCTCTGGGGCACGCCAAAGGTCTCCGCAGGGGCTCTGAGATGGATAGAACACTGCTAAGAGCTCTGGGGGGGGCCGAAGACAGCTCTGGGGCAGAGGGAAACCTGCCAGAGTAGTGCCGAGGGCACCAGAGGGGGCCCTCAAGGTGTGTGCCTAGCCAAAAGACAAGTCTGGGGAAGGAGGAGGAGCTCAGGAGGGGGTCTGGGCCACCTAGACCGTTCCTGAGGGCTCAGCACGAGCAAGAGACAGCTCTGGCTAGCAAGGAGGAGCCAAAGAGTGTTGCGGGGTGCTCTAGAGAGTTGCGAAGGGGCCTAGGGAGCCAAGATCCAGCTCTGGGGCACAGGGAAACCTGCCAGAGTAGTGCCGAGGGCCCCAGAGGGGGCCCTCAAGGGTTTACATGGCCCAAAACCCCACTCTGGGGAAGGAGGAGGAGCTGAGGAGGGGTCTGGGCCACCTAGACAGTGCCTAAGGGGTCTGGAGAGCCAAAAGACAGCTCTGGGGCACCCCAAAGGTCTCCCCAGGGGCTCTGAGGTGGAGAGAGCAGTGCTAAGAGCTGTGGGGGGCCTGAAGACAGCTCTGGGGCACAGGGAAACCTGCCAGAGTAGTCCCGAGGGCAGCAGAGGGGACCCTCAAGGCGTGTGCCAGGCCAAAAGGAGACTCTGGGGGAGAAGGAAGACCTCTGGAGGGGGTCTGGGCCACCTAGACCTTTCCTGAGGGCTCGGCACGAGCAAGGGACAGCTCTGGCTAGCAAGGAAGAGCCAGAGAGTGGTGCGGAGCCCTCTAGAGCGGTGCAAAGGGGCCTAGGGAGCCAAGATCCAGCTCTGGGGCACAGGGAAACCTGCCAGAGTAGTGCCGAGGGCACCAGAGGGGGCCCTCAAGGCATGTGCCTAGCTAAAAGACCACTCTGGGGAAGGAGGAGGAGCTCAGGAGGGGATCTGGGCCACCTAGACAGTGCCTAAGGGATCTGGGGGGCCAAAAAACAGCTCTGGGGCACAACGAGTACTGCAATTGTAGTTCAGAAGTCACGAGAGGGCTTCTAAGGGCTCTGCATGGCCACAAAGAGACTCTGGGGAAGGAGGAGGAGCTCAGGAGGGGGTCTGGGCCACCTAGACCGTTCCTGAGGGCTCAGCACGAGCAAGAGCCAGCTCTGGCTAGCAAGGAAGAGCCAGAGTGTGGTGCGGAGCCCTCTAGAGCAGTGCGAAGGGGCCTAGGGAGCCAAGATCCAGCTCTGGGGCACAGGGACACCTGCCAGAGTAGTGCCGAGGGCACCAGAGGGGGCCCTCAAGGCGTGTGCCTAGCCAAAAGACAAGTCTGGGGAAGGAGGAGGAGCTGAGGACGGCGTCTGGGCCACCTAGACAGTGCCTAAGGGGTCCGGAGAGCCAAAAGACAGCTCTGGGGCACGCCAAAGGTCTCCGCAGGGGCTCTGAGGTGGAGAGAGCAGTGCTAAGAGCTGTGGGGGGCCCGAAGACAGCTCTGGGGCAGAGGGAAACCTGCCAGAGTAGTGCCGAGGGCACCAGAGGGGGCCCTCAAGGTGTGTGCCTAGCCAAAAGACAAGTCTGGGGAAGGAGGAGGAGCTGAGGAGGGGGTCTGGGCCACCTAGACCGTTCCTGAGGGCTCAGCACGAGCAAGAGCCAGCTCTGGCTAGCAAGGAGGAGCCAAAGAGTGTTGCGGGGTGCTCTAGAGAGTTGCGAAGGGGCCTAGGGAGCCAAGATCCAGCTCTGGGCACAGGGACACCTGCCAGAGTAGTGCCGAGGGCCCCAGAGGGGGCCCTCAAGGCGTGTGCCTAGCCAAAAGACAAGTCTGGGGAAGGAGGAGGAGCTGAGGACGGTGTCTGGGCCACCTAGACAGTGCCTAAGGGGTCCGGAGAGCCAAAAGACTGCTCTGGGGCACGCCAAAGGTCTCCGCAGGGGCTCTGAGATGGATAGAACACTGCTAAGAGCTGTGGGGGGGCCGAAGACAGCTCTGGGGCAGAGGGAAACCTGCCAGAGTAGTGCCGAGGGCACCAGAGGGGGCCCTCAAGGTGTGTGCCTAGCCAAAAGACAAGTCTGGGGAAGGAGGAGGAGCTGAGGAGGGGGTCTGGGCCACCTAGACCGTTCCTGAGGGCTCAGCACGAGCAAGAGCCAGCTCTGGCTAGCAAGGAGGAGCCAAAGAGTGTTGCGGGGTGCTCTAGAGAGTTGCGAAGGGGCCTAGGGAGCTAAGATCCAGCTCTGGGCACAGGGACACCTGCCAGAGTAGTGCCGAGGGCCCCAGAGGGGGCCCTCAAGGCGTGTGCGTAGCCAAAAGACAAGTCTGGGGAAGGAGAAGGAGCTGAGGACGGCGTCTGGGCCACCTAGACAGTGCCTAAGGGGTCCGGAGAGCCAAAAGACAGCTCTGGGGCACTCCAAAGGTCTCCCCAGGGGCTCTGAGGTGGAGAGAGCAGTGCTAAGAGCTGTGGGGGGCCTGAAGACAGCTCTGGGGCACAGGGAAACCTGCCAGAGTAGTCCCGAGGGCAGCAGAGGGGACCCTCAAGGCGTGTGCCAGGCCAAAAGGAGACTCTGGGGGAGAAGGAAGACCTCTGGAGGGGGTCTGGGCCACCTAGACCTTTCCTGAGGGCTCGGCACGAGCAAGGGACAGCTCTGGCTAGCAAGGAAGAGCCAGAGAGTGGTGCGGAGCCCTCTAGAGCGGTGCAAAGGGGCCTAGGGAGCCAAGATCCAGCTCTGGGGCACAGGGAAACCTGCCAGAGTAGTGCCGAGGGCACCAGAGGGGGCCCTCAAGGCATGTGCCTAGCCAAAAGACCACTCTGGGGAAGGAAGAGGAGCTTAGGAGGGGTTCCGGGCCACCTAGACAGTGCCTAAGGGATCTGGGGGGCCAAAAAACAGCTCTGGGGCACAACGAGTACTGCAATTGTAGTTCAGAAGTCACGAGAGGGCTTCTAAGGGCTCTGCATGGCCACAAAGAGACTCTGGGGAAGGAGGAGGAGCTCAGGAGGGGGTCTGGGCCACCTAGACCATTCCTGAGGGCTCAGCACGAGCAAGAGCCAGCTCTGGCTAGCAAGGAGGAGCCAGAGAGTGGTGCGGAGTGCTCTAGAGCAGTGCGAAGGGGCCTAGGGAGCCAAGATCCAGCTCTGGGCACAGGGACACCTGCCAGAGTAGTGCTGAGGGCCCCAGAGGGGGCCCTCAAGGCGTGTGCCTAGCCAAAAGACAAGTCTGGGGAAGGAGGAGGAGCTGAGGACGGCGTCTGGGCCACCTAGACAGTGCCTAAGGGGTCCGGAGAGCCAAAAGACAGCTCTGGGGCACGCCAAAGGTCTCCCCAGGGGCTCTGAGCTGGATAGAGCAGTGCTAAGAGCTGTGGGGGGGCCGAAGACAGCTCTGGGGCAGAGGGAAACCTGCCAGAGTAGTGCCGAGGGCACCAGAGGGGGCCCTCAAGGCGTGTGCCTAGCCAAAAAACATCTCTGGGGAAGAAGGAGGACCTTAGGAGGGGGTCTGGGCCACCTAGACAGTGCCTAAGGGGTCTGGAGGGCCAGAGGAGTGCTCTGGGGCACGCCAAAGGTCTCCCCAGGGGCTCTGAGGTGGATAGAGCAGTGCTAAGAGCTCTGGGGGGCACCTACACAGCTCTGGGGCACAGGGAAACCTGCCAGAGTGGTCCCGAGGGCACCAGAGGGGGCCCTCAAGGTGTGTGCCTAACCAAAAGACAAGTCTGGGGACGGAAGAGGTGCTGAGGAGGGGGTCTGGGCCACCTAGACAGTGCCTAAGGGGTCCGGAGAGCCAAAACAGTGCTGCGGTCTACCCAGGGGCTCTGAGCTGGATAGATCAGTGCTAAGAGCTGTGGGGGGCACCTACACAGCTCTGAGGCACAGGGAAACCTGCCAGAGTAGTGCCGAGGGCACCAGAGGGGGCCCTCAAGGGTTTACATGACCCAAAATCCCATTCTGGGGAAGGGGGAGGAGCTGAGGAGGGGGTCTGGGCCACCTAGACAGTGCCTAAGGGTTCCGGAGAGCCAAAAGACACCTCTGGGGCACCCCAAAGGTCTCCCCAGGGGCTCTGAGGTGGAGAGAGCAGTGCTAAGAGCTCTGGGGGGCCTGAAGACAGCTCTGGGGCACAGGGACACCTGCCAGAGTAGTCCCGAGGGCAGCAGAGGGGGCCCTCAAGGCGTGTGCGTAGCCAAAAGACCACTCTGGGGAAGGAGGAGGAGCTGAGGAGGGGTCTGGGCCACCTAGACAGTGCCTAAGGGGTCTGGAGAGCCAAAAGACAGCTCTGGGGCACCCCAAAGGTCTCCCCAGGGGCTCTGAGGTGGAGAGAGCAGTGCTAAGAGCTGTGGGGGGCCTGAAGACAGCTCTGGGGCACAGGGAAACCTGCCAGAGTAGTCCCGAGGGCAGCAGAGGGGACCCTCAAGGCGTGTGCCAGGCCAAAAGGAGACTCTGGGGGAGAAGGAAGACCTCTGGAGGGGGTCTGGGCCACCTAGACCTTTCCTGAGGGCTCGGCACGAGCAAGGGACAGCTCTGGCTAGCAAGGAAGAGCCAGAGAGTGGTGCGGAGCCCTCTAGAGTGGTGCAAAGGGGCCTAGGGAGCCAAGATCCAGCTCTGGGGCACAGGGAAACCTGCCAGAGTAGTGCCGAGGGCACCAGAGGGGGCCCTCAAGGCATGTGCCTAGCTAAAAGACCACTCTGGGGAAGGAGGAGGAGCTCAGGAGGGGATCTGGGCCACCTAGACAGTGCCTAAGGGATCTGGGGGGCCAAAAAACAGCTCTGGGGCACAACGAGTACTGCAATTGTAGTTCAGAAGTCACGAGAGGGCTTCTAAGGGCTCTGCATGGCCACAAAGAGACTCTGGGGAAGGAGGAGGAGCTCAGGAGGGGGTCTGGGCCACCTAGACCGTTCCTGAGGGCTCAGCACGAGCAAGAGCCAGCTCTGGCTAGCAAGGAAGAGCCAGAGTGTGGTGCGGAGTGCTCTAGGGCAGTGCGAAGGGGCCTAGGGAGCCAAGATCCAGCTCTGGGGCACAGGGACACCTGCCAGAGTAGTGCCGAGGGCCCCAGAGGGGGCCCTCAAGGCGTGTGCCTAGCCAAAAGACAAGTCTGGGGAAGGAGGAGGAGCTGAGGACGGTGTCTGGGCCACCTAGACAGTGCCTAAGGGGTCCGGAGAGCCAAAAGACTGCTCTGGGGCACGCCAAAGGTCTCCGCAGGGGCTCTGAGGTGGAGAGAGCAGTGCTAAGAGCTGTGGGGGCCCCGAAGACAGCTCTGGGGCAGAGGGAAACCTGCCAGAGTAGTGCCGAGGGCACCAGAGGGGGCCCTCAAGGTGTGTGCCTAGCCAAAAGACAAGTCTGGGGAAGGAGGAGGAGCTGAGGAGGGGGTCTGGGCCACCTAGACCGTTCCTGAGGGCTCAGCACGAGCAAGAGCCAGCTCTGGCTAGCAAGGAGGAGCCAAAGAGTGTTGCGGGGTGCTCTAGAGAGTTGCGAAGGGGCCTAGGGAGCCAAGATCCAGCTCTGGGCACAGGGACACCTGCCAGAGTAGTGCCGAGGGCCCCAGAGGGGGCCCTCAAGGCGTGTGCCTAGCCAAAAGACAAGTCTGGGGAAGGAGGAGGAGCTGAGGACGGTGTCTGGGCCACCTAGACAGTGCCTAAGGGGTCCGGAGAGCCAAAAGACTGCTCTGGGGCACGCCAAAGGTCTCCGCAGGGGCTCTGAGATGGATAGAACACTGCTAAGAGCTCTGGGGGGGCCGAAGACAGCTCTGGGGCAGAGGGAAACCTGCCAGAGTAGTGCCGAGGGCACCAGAGGGGGCCCTCAAGGTGTGTGCCTAGCCAAAAGACAAGTCTGGGGAAGGAGGAGGAGCTGAGGAGGGGGTCTGGGCCACCTAGACCGTTCCTGAGGGCTCAGCACGAGCAAGAGCCAGCTCTGGCTAGCAAGGAGGAGCCAAAGAGTGTTGCGGGGTGCTCTAGAGAGTTGCGAAGGGGCCTAGGGAGCTAAGATCCAGCTCTGGGCACAGGGACACCTGCCAGAGTAGTGCCGAGGGCCCCAGAGGGGGCCCTCAAGGCGTGTGCCTAGCCAAAAGACAAGTCTGGGGAAGGAGGAGGAGCTGAGGACGGCGTCTGGGCCACCTAGACAGTGCCTAAGGGGTCCGGAGAGCCAAAAGACTGCTCTGGGGCACTCCAAAGGTCTCCCCAGGGGCTCTGAGGTGGAGAGAGCAGTGCTAAGAGCTGTGGGGGGCCTGAAGACAGCTCTGGGGCACAGGGAAACCTGCCAGAGTAGTCCCGAGGGCAGCAGAGGGGACCCTCAAGGCGTGTGCCAGGCCAAAAGGAGACTCTGGGGGAGAAGGAAGACCTCTGGAGGGGGTCTGGGCCACCTAGACCTTTCCTGAGGGCTCGGCACGAGCAAGGGACAGCTCTGGCTAGCAAGGAAGAGCCAGAGAGTGGTGCGGAGCCCTCTAGAGCGGTGCAAAGGGGCCTAGGGAGCCAAGATCCAGCTCTGGGGCACAGGGAAACCTGCCAGAGTAGTGCCGAGGGCACCAGAGGGGGCCCTCAAGGCGTGTGCCTAGCCAAAAGACCACTCTGGGGAAGGAGGAGGAGCTTAGGAGGGGTTCCGGGCCACCTAGACAGTGCCTAAGGGATCTGGGGGGCCAAAAAACAGCTCTGGGGCACAACGAGTACTGCAATTGTAGTTCAGAAGTCACGAGAGGGCTTCTAAGGGCTCTGCATGGCCACAAAGAGACTCTGGGGAAGGAGGAGGAGCTCAGGAGGGGGTCTGGGCCACCTAGACCATTCCTGAGGGCTCAGCACGAGCAAGAGCCAGCTCTGGCTAGCAAGGAGGAGCCAGAGAGTGGTGCGGAGTGCTCTAGAGCAGTGCGAAGGGGCCTAGGGAGCCAAGATCCAGCTCTGGGCACAGGGACACCTGCCAGAGTAGTGCCGAGGGCCCCAGAGGGGGCCCTCAAGGCGTGTGCCTAGCCAAAAGACAAGTCTGGGGAAGGAGGAGGAGCTGAGGACGGCGTCTGGGCCACCTAGACAGTGCCTAAGGGGTCCGGAGAGCCAAAAGACAGCTCTGGGGCACGCCAAAGGTCTCCCCAGGGGCTCTGAGCTGGATAGAGCAGTGCTAAGAGCTGTGGGGGGGCCGAAGACAGCTCTGGGGCAGAGGGAAACCTGCCAGAGTAGTGCCGAGGGCACCAGAGGGGGCCCTCAAGGCGTGTGCCTAGCCAAAAAACATCTCTGGGGAAGAAGGAGGATCTTAGGAGGGGGTCTGGGCCACCTAGACAGTGCCTAAGGGGTCTGGAGGGCCAGAGGAGTGCTCTGGGGCACGCCAAAGGTCTCCCCAGGGGCTCTGAGGTGGATAGAGCAGTGCTAAGAGCTCTGGGGGGCACCTACACAGCTCTGGGGCACAGGGAAACCTGCCAGAGTGGTCCCGAGGGCACCAGAGGGGGCCCTCAAGGTGTGTGCCTAACCAAAAGACAAGTCTGGGGACGGAAGAGGTGCTGAGGAGGGGGTCTGGGCCACCTAGACAGTGCCTAAGGGGTCCGGAGAGCCAAAACAGTGCTGCGGTCTACCCAGGGGCTCTGAGCTGGATAGATCAGTGCTAAGAGCTGTGGGGGGCACCTACACAGCTCTGAGGCACAGGGAAACCTGCCAGAGTAGTGCCGAGGGCACCAGAGGGGGCCCTCAAGGGTTTACATGACCCAAAATCCCATTCTGGGGAAGGGGGAGGAGCTGAGGAGGGGGTCTGGGCCACCTAGACAGTGCCTAAGGGTTCCGGAGAGCCAAAAGACACCTCTGGGGCACCCCAAAGGTCTCCCCAGGGGCTCTGAGGTGGAGAGAGCAGTGCTAAGAGCTCTGGGGGGCCTGAAGACAGCTCTGGGGCACAGGGACACCTGCCAGAGTAGTCCCGAGGGCAGCAGAGGGGGCCCTCAAGGCGTGTGCGTAGCCAAAAGACCACTCTGGGGAAGGAGGAGGAGCTGAGGAGGGGTCTGGGCCACCTAGACAGTGCCTAAGGGGTCTGGAGAGCCAAAAGACAGCTCTGGGGCACCCCAAAGGTCTCCCCAGGGGCTCTGAGGTGGAGAGAGCAGTGCTAAGAGCTGTGGGGGGCCTGAAGACAGCTCTGGGGCACAGGGAAACCTGCCAGAGTAGTCCCGAGGGCAGCAGAGGGGACCCTCAAGGCGTGTGCCAGGCCAAAAGGAGACTCTGGGGGAGAAGGAAGACCTCTGGAGGGGGTCTGGGCCACCTAGACCTTTCCTGAGGGCTCGGCACGAGCAAGGGACAGCTCTGGCTAGCAAGGAAGAGCCAGAGAGTGGTGCGGAGCCCTCTAGAGCGGTGCAAAGGGGCCTAGGGAGCCAAGATCCAGCTCTGGGGCACAGGGAAACCTGCCAGAGTAGTGCCGAGGGCACCAGAGGGGGCCCTCAAGGTGTGTGCCTAGCCAAAAGACAAGTCTGGGGAAGGAGGAGGAGCTGAGGAGGGGGTCTGGGCCACCTAGACCGTTCCTGAGGGCTCAGCACGAGCAAGAGCCAGCTCTGGCTAGCAAGGAGGAGCCAAAGAGTGTTGCGGGGTGCTCTAGAGAGTTGCGAAGGGGCCTAGGGAGCCAAGATCCAGCTCTGGGCACAGGGACACCTGCCAGAGTAGTGCCGAGGGCCCCAGAGGGGGCCCTCAAGGCGTGTGCCTAGCCAAAAGACAAGTCTGGGGAAGGAGGAGGAGCTGAGGACGGCGTCTGGGCCACCTAGACAGTGCCTAAGGGGTCCGGAGAGCCAAAAGACTGCTCTGGGGCACGCCAAAGGTCTCCGCAGGGGCTCTGAGATGGATAGAACACTGCTAAGAGCTCTGGGGGGGCCGAAGACAGCTCTGGGGCAGAGGGAAACCTGCCAGAGTAGTGCCGAGGGCACCAGAGGGGGCCCTCAAGGTGTGTGCCTAGCCAAAAGACAAGTCTGGGGAAGGAGGAGGAGCTGAGGAGGGGGTCTGGGCCACCTAGACCGTTCCTGAGGGCTCAGCACGAGCAAGAGCCAGCTCTGGCTAGCAAGGAGGAGCCAAAGAGTGTTGCGGGGTGCTCTAGAGAGTTGCGAAGGGGCCTAGGGAGCTAAGATCCAGCTCTGGGCACAGGGACACCTGCCAGAGTAGTCCCGAGGGCCCCAGAGGGGGCCCTCAAGGCGTGTGCGTAGCCAAAAGACAAGTCTGGGGAAGGAGGAGGAGCTGAGGACGGCGTCTGGGCCACCTAGACAGTGCCTAAGGGGTCCGGAGAGCCAAAAGACTGCTCTGGGGCACTCCAAAGGTCTCCCCAGGGGCTCTGAGGTGGAGAGAGCAGTGCTAAGAGCTGTGGGGGGCCTGAAGACAGCTCTGGGGCACAGGGAAACCTGCCAGAGTAGTGCCGAGGGCAGCAGAGGGGACCCTCAAGGCGTGTGCCAGGCCAAAAGGAGACTCTGGGGGAGAAGGAAGACCTCTGGAGGGGGTCTGGGCCACCTAGACCTTTCCTGAGGGCTCGGCACGAGCAAGGGACAGCTCTGGCTAGCAAGGAAGAGCCAGAGAGTGGTGCGGAGCCCTCTAGAGCGGTGCAAAGGGGCCTAGGGAGCCAAGATCCAGCTCTGGGGCACAGGGAAACCTGCCAGAGTAGTGCCGAGGGCACCAGAGGGGGCCCTCAAGGCATCTGCCTAGCTAAAAGACCACTCTGGGGAAGGAGGAGGAGCTCAGGAGGGGATCTGGGCCACCTAGACAGTGCCTAAGGGATCTGGGGGGCCAAAAAACAGCTCTGGGGCACAACGAGTACTGCAATTGTAGTTCAGAAGTCACGAGAGGGCTTCTAAGGGCTCTGCATGGCCACAAAGAGACTCTGGGGAAGGAGGAGGAGCTCAGGAGGGGGTCTGGGCCACCTAGACCATTCCTGAGGGCTCAGCACGAGCAAGAGCCAGCTCTGGCTAGCAAGGAAGAGCCAGAGTGTGGTGCGGAGTACTCTAGAGCAGTGCGAAGGGGCCTAGGGAGCCAAGATCCAGCTCTGGGCACAAGGAAACCTGCCAGAGTAGTGCCGGGGGCCCCAGAGGGGGCCCTCAAAGGTTTACATGGCCCAAAACCCCACTCTGGGGAAGGAGGAGGAGCTGAGGAGGGGTCTGGGCCACCTAGACAGTGCCTAAGGGGTCTGGAGAGCCAAAAGACTGCTCTGGGGCACCCCAAAGGTCTCCCCAGGGGCTCTGAGGTGGAAAGAGCAGTGCTAAGAGCTGTGGGGGGCCTGAAGACAGCTCTGGGGCACAGGGAAACCTGCCAGAGTAGTCCCGAGGGCAGCAGAGGGGACCCTCAAGGCGTGTGCCTAGCCAAAAGGCAACTCTGGGGGAGAAGGAAGACCTCTGGAGGGGGTCTGGGCCACCTAGACCTTTCCTGAGGGCTCGGCACGAGCAAGGGACAGCTCTGGCTAGCAAGGAAGAGCCAGAGTGTGGTGTGGAGCCCTCTAGAGCAGTGCGAAGGGGCCTAGGGAGCCAAGATCCAGCTCTGGGGCACAGGGAAACCTGCCAGAGTAGTGCCGAGGGCCCCAGAGGGGGCCCTCAAGGCGTGTGCCTAGCCAAAAGACAAGTCTGGGGAAGGAGGAGGAGCTGAGGACGGCGTCTGGGCCACCTAGACAGTGCCTAAGGGGTCCGGAGAGCCAAAAGACAGCTCTGGGGCACGCCAAAGGTCTCCGCAGGGGCTCTGAGATGGATAGAACACTGCTAAGAGCTCTGGGGGGGGCCGAAGACAGCTCTGGGGCAGAGGGAAACCTGCCAGAGTAGTGCCGAGGGCACCAGAGGGGGCCCTCAAGGTGTGTGCCTAGCCAAAAGACAAGTCTGGGGAAGGAGGAGGAGCTCAGGAGGGGGTCTGGGCCACCTAGACCGTTCCTGAGGGCTCAGCACGAGCAAGAGACAGCTCTGGCTAGCAAGGAGGAGCCAAAGAGTGTTGCGGGGTGCTCTAGAGAGTTGCGAAGGGGCCTAGGGAGCCAAGATCCAGCTCTGGGGCACAGGGAAACCTGCCAGAGTAGTGCCGAGGGCCCCAGAGGGGGCCCTCAAGGGTTTACATGGCCCAAAACCCCACTCTGGGGAAGGAGGAGGAGCTGAGGAGGGGTCTGGGCCACCTAGACAGTGCCTAAGGGGTCTGGAGAGCCAAAAGACAGCTCTGGGGCACCCCAAAGGTCTCCCCAGGGGCTCTGAGGTGGAGAGAGCAGTGCTAAGAGCTGTGGGGGGCCTGAAGACAGCTCTGGGGCACAGGGAAACCTGCCAGAGTAGTCCCGAGGGCAGCAGAGGGGACCCTCAAGGCGTGTGCCAGGCCAAAAGGAGACTCTGGGGGAGAAGGAAGACCTCTGGAGGGGGTCTGGGCCACCTAGACCTTTCCTGAGGGCTCGGCACGAGCAAGGGACAGCTCTGGCTAGCAAGGAAGAGCCAGAGAGTGGTGCGGAGCCCTCTAGAGCGGTGCAAAGGGGCCTAGGGAGCCAAGATCCAGCTCTGGGGCAGAGGGAAACCTGCCAGAGTAGTGCCGAGGGCACCAGAGGGGGCCCTCAAGGCGTGTGCCTAGCCAAAAGACCACTCTGGGGAAGGAAGAGGAGCTTAGGAGGGGTTCCGGGCCACCTAGACAGTGCCTAAGGGATCTGGGGGGCCAAAAAACAGCTCTGGGGCACAACGAGTACTGCAATTGTAGTTCAGAAGTCACGAGAGGGCTTCTAAGGGCTCTGCATGGCCACAAAGAGACTCTGGGGAAGGAGGAGGAGCTCAGGAGGGGGTCTGGGCCACCTAGACCGTTCCTGAGGGCTCAGCACGAGCAAGAGCCAGCTCTGGCTAGCAAGGAAGAGCCAGAGTGTGGTGCGGAGCCCTCTAGAGCAGTGCGAAGGGGCCTAGGGAGCCAAGATCCAGCTCTGGGGCACAGGGACACCTGCCAGAGTAGTGCTGAGGGCCCCAGAGGGGGCCCTCAAGGCGTGTGCCTAGCCAAAAGACAAGTCTGGGGAAGGAGGAGGAGCTGAGGACGGCGTCTGGGCCACCTAGACAGTGCCTAAGGGGTCCGGAGAGCCAAAAGACAGCTCTGGGGCACGCCAAAGGTCTCCGCAGGGGCTCTGAGGTGGAGAGAGCAGTGCTAAGAGCTGTGGGGGGCCCGAAGACAGCTCTGGGGCAGAGGGAAACCTGCCAGAGTAGTGCCGAGGGCACCAGAGGGGGCCCTCAAGGTGTGTGCCTAGCCAAAAGACAAGTCTGGGGAAGGAGGAGGAGCTGAGGAGGGGGTCTGGGCCACCTAGACCGTTCCTGAGGGCTCAGCACGAGCAAGAGCCAGCTCTGGCTAGCAAGGAGGAGCCAAAGAGTGTTGCGGGGTGCTCTAGAGAGTTGCGAAGGGGCCTAGGGAGCCAAGATCCAGCTCTGGGCACAGGGACACCTGCCAGAGTAGTGCCGAGGGCCCCAGAGGGGGCCCTCAAGGCGTGTGCCTAGCCAAAAGACAAGTCTGGGGAAGGAGGAGGAGCTGAGGACGGTGTCTGGGCCACCTAGACAGTGCCTAAGGGGTCCGGAGAGCCAAAAGACTGCTCTGGGGCACGCCAAAGGTCTCCGCAGGGGCTCTGAGATGGATAGAACACTGCTAAGAGCTGTGGGGGGGCCGAAGACAGCTCTGGGGCAGAGGGAAACCTGCCAGAGTAGTGCCGAGGGCACCAGAGGGGGCCCTCAAGGTGTGTGCCTAGCCAAAAGACAAGTCTGGGGAAGGAGGAGGAGCTGAGGAGGGGGTCTGGGCCACCTAGACCGTTCCTGAGGGCTCAGCACGAGCAAGAGCCAGCTCTGGCTAGCAAGGAGGAGCCAAAGAGTGTTGCGGGGTGCTCTAGAGAGTTGCGAAGGGGCCTAGGGAGCTAAGATCCAGCTCTGGGCACAGGGACACCTGCCAGAGTAGTGCCGAGGGCCCCAGAGGGGGCCCTCAAGGCGTGTGCGTAGCCAAAAGACAAGTCTGGGGAAGGAGGAGGAGCTGAGGACGGCGTCTGGGCCACCTAGACAGTGCCTAAGGGGTCCGGAGAGCCAAAAGACAGCTCTGGGGCACTCCAAAGGTCTCCCCAGGGGCTCTGAGGTGGAGAGAGCAGTGCTAAGAGCTGTGGGGGGCCTGAAGACAGCTCTGGGGCAGAGGGAAACCTGCCAGAGTAGTCCCGAGGGCAGCAGAGGGGACCCTCAAGGCGTGTGCCAGGCCAAAAGGAGACTCTGGGGGAGAAGGAAGACCTCTGGAGGGGGTCTGGGCCACCTAGACCTTTCCTGAGGGCTCGGCACGAGCAAGGGACAGCTCTGGCTAGCAAGGAAGAGCCAGAGAGTGGTGCGGAGCCCTCTAGAGCGGTGCAAAGGGGCCTAGGGAGCCAAGATCCAGCTCTGGGGCACAGGGAAACCTGCCAGAGTAGTGCCGAGGGCACCAGAGGGGGCCCTCAAGGCATGTGCCTAGCCAAAAGACCACTCTGGGGAAGGAAGAGGAGCTTAGGAGGGGTTCCGGGCCACCTAGACAGTGCCTAAGGGATCTGGGGGGCCAAAAAACAGCTCTGGGGCACAACGAGTACTGCAATTGTAGTTCAGAAGTCACGAGAGGGCTTCTAAGGGCTCTGCATGGCCACAAAGAGACTCTGGGGAAGGAGGAGGAGCTCAGGAGGGGGTCTGGGCCACCTAGACCATTCCTGAGGGCTCAGCACGAGCAAGAGCCAGCTCTGGCTAGCAAGGAGGAGCCAGAGAGTGGTGCGGAGTGCTCTAGAGCAGTGCGAAGGGGCCTAGGGAGCCAAGATCCAGCTCTGGGCACAGGGACACCTGCCAGAGTAGTGCTGAGGGCCCCAGAGGGGGCCCTCAAGGCGTGTGCCTAGCCAAAAGACAAGTCTGGGGAAGGAGGAGGAGCTGAGGACGGCGTCTGGGCCACCTAGACAGTGCCTAAGGGGTCCGGAGAGCCAAAAGACAGCTCTGGGGCACGCCAAAGGTCTCCCCAGGGGCTCTGAGCTGGATAGAGCAGTGCTAAGAGCTGTGGGGGGGCCGAAGACAGCTCTGGGGCAGAGGGAAACCTGCCAGAGTAGTGCCGAGGGCACCAGAGGGGGCCCTCAAGGCGTGTGCCTAGCCAAAAGACAAGTCTGGGGAAGGAGGAGGAGCTGAGGAGGGGGTCTGGGCCACCTAGACAGTGCCTAAGGGGTCTGGAGGGCCAGAGGAGTGCTCTGGGGCACGCCAAAGGTCTCCCCAGGGGCTCTGAGGTGGATAGAGCAGTGCTAAGAGCTCTGGGGGGCACCTACACAGCTCTGGGGCACAGGGAAACCTGCCAGAGTGGTCCCGAGGGCACCAGAGGGGGCCCTCAAGGTGTGTGCCTAACCAAAAGACAAGTCTGGGGACGGAAGAGGTGCTGAGGAGGGGGTCTGGGCCACCTAGACAGTGCCTAAGGGGTCCGGAGAGCCAAAACAGTGCTGCGGTCTACCCAGGGGCTCTGAGCTGGATAGATCAGTGCTAAGAGCTGTGGGGGGCACCTACACAGCTCTGAGGCACAGGGAAACCTGCCAGAGTAGTGCCGAGGGCACCAGAGGGGGCCCTCAAGGGTTTACATGACCCAAAATCCCATTCTGGGGAAGGGGGAGGAGCTGAGGAGGGGGTCTGGGCCACCTAGACAGTGCCTAAGGGTTCCGGAGAGCCAAAAGACACCTCTGGGGCACCCCAAAGGTCTCCCCAGGGGCTCTGAGGTGGAGAGAGCAGTGCTAAGAGCTCTGGGGGGCCTGAAGACAGCTCTGGGGCACAGGGACACCTGCCAGAGTAGTCCCGAGGGCAGCAGAGGGGGCCCTCAAGGCGTGTGCGTAGCCAAAAGACCACTCTGGGGAAGGAGGAGGAGCTGAGGAGGGGTCTGGGCCACCTAGACAGTGCCTAAGGGGTCCGGAGAGCCAAAAGACTGCTCTGGGGCACCCCAAAGGTCTCCCCAGGGGCTCTGAGGTGGAGAGAGCAGTGCTAAGAGCTGTGGGGGGCCTGAAGACAGCTCTGGGGCAGAGGGAAACCTGCCAGAGTAGTCCCGAGGGCAGCAGAGGGGACCCTCAAGGCGTGTGCCAGGCCAAAAGGAGACTCTGGGGGAGAAGGAAGACCTCTGGAGGGGGTCTGGGCCACCTAGACCTTTCCTGAGGGCTCGGCACGAGCAAGGGACAGCTCTGGCTAGCAAGGAAGAGCCAGAGAGTGGTGCGGAGCCCTCTAGAGCGGTGCAAAGGGGCCTAGGGAGCCAAGATCCAGCTCTGGGGCACAGGGAAACCTGCCAGAGTAGTGCCGAGGGCACCAGAGGGGGCCCTCAAGGCATGTGCCTAGCTAAAAGACCACTCTGGGGAAGGAGGAGGAGCTCAGGAGGGGATCTGGGCCACCTAGACAGTGCCTAAGGGATCTGGGGGGCCAAAAAACAGCTCTGGGGCACAACGAGTACTGCAATTGTAGTTCAGAAGTCACGAGAGGGCTTCTAAGGGCTCTGCATGGCCACAAAGAGACTCTGGGGAAGGAGGAGGAGCTCAGGAGGGGGTCTGGGCCACCTAGACCGTTCCTGAGGGCTCAGCACGAGCAAGAGCCAGCTCTGGCTAGCAAGGAAGAGCCAGAGTGTGGTGCGGAGTGCTCTAGGGCAGTGCGAAGGGGCCTAGGGAGCCAAGATCCAGCTCTGGGGCACAGGGACACCTGCCAGAGTAGTGCCGAGGGCCCCAGAGGGGGCCCTCAAGGCGTGTGCCTAGCCAAAAGACAAGTCTGGGGAAGGAGGAGGAGCTGAGGACGGTGTCTGGGCCACCTAGACAGTGCCTAAGGGGTCCGGAGAGCCAAAAGACTGCTCTGGGGCACGCCAAAGGTCTCCGCAGGGGCTCTGAGGTGGAGAGAGCAGTGCTAAGAGCTGTGGGGGCCCCGAAGACAGCTCTGGGGCAGAGGGAAACCTGCCAGAGTAGTGCCGAGGGCACCAGAGGGGGCCCTCAAGGCGTGTGCCTAGCCAAAAGACAAGTCTGGGGAAGGAGGAGGAGCTGAGGAGGGGGTCTGGGCCACCTAGACAGTGCCTAAGGGGTCTGGAGGGCCAGAGGAGTGCTCTGGGGCACGCCAAAGGTCTCCCCAGGGGCTCTGAGGTGGATAGAGCAGTGCTAAGAGCTCTGGGGGGCACCTACACAGCTCTGGGGCACAGGGAAACCTGCCAGAGTGGTCCCGAGGGCACCAGAGGGGGCCCTCAAGGTGTGTGCCTAACCAAAAGACAAGTCTGGGGACGGAAGAGGTGCTGAGGAGGGGGTCTGGGCCACCTAGACAGTGCCTAAGGGGTCCGGAGAGCCAAAACAGTGCTGCGGTCTACCCAGGGGCTCTGAGCTGGATAGATCAGTGCTAAGAGCTGTGGGGGGCACCTACACAGCTCTGAGGCACAGGGAAACCTGCCAGAGTAGTGCCGAGGGCACCAGAGGGGGCCCTCAAGGGTTTACATGACCCAAAATCCCATTCTGGGGAAGGGGGAGGAGCTGAGGAGGGGGTCTGGGCCACCTAGACAGTGCCTAAGGGTTCCGGAGAGCCAAAAGACACCTCTGGGGCACCCCAAAGGTCTCCCCAGGGGCTCTGAGGTGGAGAGAGCAGTGCTAAGAGCTCTGGGGGGCCTGAAGACAGCTCTGGGGCACAGGGACACCTGCCAGAGTAGTCCCGAGGGCAGCAGAGGGGGCCCTCAAGGCGTGTGCGTAGCCAAAAGACCACTCTGGGGAAGGAGGAGGAGCTGAGGAGGGGTCTGGGCCACCTAGACAGTGCCTAAGGGATCTGGGGGGCCAAAAAACAGCTCTGGGGCACAACGAGTACTGCAATTGTAGTTCAGAAGTCACGAGAGGGCTTCTAAGGGCTCTGCATGGCCACAAAGAGACTCTGGGGAAGGAGGAGGAGCTCAGGAGGGGGTCTGGGCCACCTAGACCGTTCCTGAGGGCTCAGCACGAGCAAGAGCCAGCTCTGGCTAGCAAGGAAGAGCCAGAGTGTGGTGCGGAGTGCTCTAGGGCAGTGCGAAGGGGCCTAGGGAGCCAAGATCCAGCTCTGGGGCACAGGGACACCTGCCAGAGTAGTGCCGAGGGCCCCAGAGGGGGCCCTCAAGGCGTGTGCCTAGCCAAAAGACAAGTCTGGGGAAGGAGGAGGAGCTGAGGACGGCGTCTGGGCCACCTAGACAGTGCCTAAGGGGTCCGGAGAGCCAAAAGACTGCTCTGGGGCACGCCAAAGGTCTCCGCAGGGGCTCTGAGGTGGAGAGAGCAGTGCTAAGAGCTGTGGGGGCCCCGAAGACAGCTCTGGGGCAGAGGGAAACCTGCCAGAGTAGTGCCGAGGGCACCAGAGGGGGCCCTCAAGGTGTGTGCCTAGCCAAAAGACAAGTCTGGGGAAGGAGGAGGAGCTGAGGAGGGGGTCTGGGCCACCTAGACCGTTCCTGAGGGCTCAGCACGAGCAAGAGCCAGCTCTGGCTAGCAAGGAGGAGCCAAAGAGTGTTGCGGGGTGCTCTAGAGAGTTGCGAAGGGGCCTAGGGAGCTAAGATCCAGCTCTGGGCACAGGGACACCTGCCAGAGTAGTGCCGAGGGCCCCAGAGGGGGCCCTCAAGGCGTGTGCCTAGCCAAAAGACAAGTCTGGGGAAGGAGGAGGAGCTGAGGACGGCGTCTGGGCCACCTAGACAGTGCCTAAGGGGTCCGGAGAGCCAAAAGACTGCTCTGGGGCACTCCAAAGGTCTCCCCAGGGGCTCTGAGGTGGAGAGAGCAGTGCTAAGAGCTGTGGGGGGCCTGAAGACAGCTCTGGGGCAGAGGGAAACCTGCCAGAGTAGTCCCGAGGGCAGCAGAGGGGACCCTCAAGGCGTGTGCCAGGCCAAAAGGAGACTCTGGGGGAGAAGGAAGACCTCTGGAGGGGGTCTGGGCCACCTAGACCTTTCCTGAGGGCTCGGCACGAGCAAGGGACAGCTCTGGCTAGCAAGGAAGAGCCAGAGAGTGGTGCGGAGCCCTCTAGAGCGGTGCAAAGGGGCCTAGGGAGCCAAGATCCAGCTCTGGGGCACAGGGAAACCTGCCAGAGTAGTGCCGAGGGCACCAGAGGGGGCCCTCAAGGCATGTGCCTAGCTAAAAGACCACTCTGGGGAAGGAGGAGGAGCTCAGGAGGGGATCTGGGCCACCTAGACAGTGCCTAAGGGATCTGGGGGGCCAAAAAACAGCTCTGGGGCACAACGAGTACTGCAATTGTAGTTCAGAAGTCACGAGAGGGCTTCTAAGGGCTCTGCATGGCCACAAAGAGACTCTGGGGAAGGAGGAGGAGCTCAGGAGGGGGTCTGGGCCACCTAGACCATTCCTGAGGGCTCAGCACGAGCAAGAGCCAGCTCTGGCTAGCAAGGAAGAGCCAGAGTGTGGTGCGGAGTACTCTAGAGCAGTGCGAAGGGGCCTAGGGAGCCAAGATCCAGCTCTGGGCACAAGGAAACCTGCCAGAGTAGTGCCGGGGGCCCCAGAGGGGGCCCTCAAAGGTTTACATGGCCCAAAACCCCACTCTGGGGAAGGAGGAGGAGCTGAAGAGGGGTCTGGGCCACCTAGACAGTGCCTAAGGGGTCTGGAGAGCCAAAAGACTGCTCTGGGGCACCCCAAAGGTCTCCCCAGGGGCTCTGAGGTGGAGAGAGCAGTGCTAAGAGCTGTGGGGGGCCTGAAGACAGCTCAGGGGCAGAGGGAAACCTGCCAGAGTAGTCCCGAGGGCAGCAGAGGGGACCCTCAAGGCGTGTGCCTAGCCAAAAGGCAACTCTGGGGGAGAAGGAAGACCTCTGGAGGGGGTCTGGGCCACCTAGACCTTTCCTGAGGGCTCGGCACGAGCAAGGGACAGCTCTGGCTAGCAAGGAAGAGCCAGAGTGTGGTGTGGAGCCCTCTAGAGCAGTGCGAAGGGGCCTAGGGAGCCAAGATCCAGCTCTGGGGCACAGGGAAACCTGCCAGAGTAGTGCCGAGGGCCCCAGAGGGGGCCCTCAAGGCGTGTGCGTAGCCAAAAGACAAGTCTGGGGAAGGAGGAGGAGCTGAGGACGGCGTCTGGGCCACCTAGACAGTGCCTAAGGGGTCCGGAGAGCCAAAAGACAGCTCTGGGGCACGCCAAAGGTCTCCGCAGGGGCTCTGAGATGGATAGAACACTGCTAAGAGCTCTGGGGGGGGCCGAAGACAGCTCTGGGGCACAGGGAAACCTGCCAGAGTAGTGCCGAGGGCACCAGAGGGGGCCCTCAAGGTGTGTGCCTAGCCAAAAGACAAGTCTGGGGAAGGAGGAGGAGCTGAGGAGGGGGTCTGGGCCACCTAGACCGTTCCTGAGGGCTCAGCACGAGCAAGAGACAGCTCTGGCTAGCAAGGAGGAGCCAAAGAGTGTTGCGGGGTGCTCTAGAGAGTTGCGAAGGGGCCTAGGGAGCCAAGATCCAGCTCTGGGCACAGGGACACCTGCCAGAGTAGTGCCGAGGGCCCCAGAGGGGGCCCTTAAGGCGTGTGCGTAGCCAAAAGACAAGTCTGGGGAAGGAGGAGGAGCTGAGGACGGCGTCTGGGCCACCTAGACCGTTCCTGAGGGCTCAGCACGAGCAAGAGCCAGCTCTGGCTAGCAAGGAGGAGCCAAAGAGTGTTGCGGGGTGCTCTAGAGAGTTGCGAAGGGGCCTAGGGAGCTAAGATCCAGCTCTGGGCACAGGGAAACCTGCCAGAGTAGTGCCGAGGGCACCAGAGGGGGCCCTCAAGGTGTGTGCCTAGCCAAAAGACAAGTCTGGGGAAGGAGGAGGAGCTGAGGAGGGGGTCTGGGCCACCTAGACAGTGCCTAAGGGGTCCGGAGAGCCAAAAGACTGCTCTGGGGCACGCCAAAGGTCTCCGCAGGGGCTCTGAGGTGGAGAGAGCAGTGCTAAGAGCTGTGGGGGCCCCGAAGACAGCTCTGGGGCAGAGGGAAACCTGCCAGAGTAGTGCCGAGGGCACCAGAGGGGGCCCTCAAGGTGTGTGCCTAGCCAAAAGACAAGTCTGGGGAAGGAGGAGGAGCTGAGGAGGGGGTCTGGGCCACCTAGACCGTTCCTGAGGGCTCAGCACGAGCAAGAGCCAGCTCTGGCTAGCAAGGAGGAGCCAAAGAGTGTTGCGGGGTGCTCTAGAGAGTTGCGAAGGGGCCTAGGGAGCTAAGATCCAGCTCTGGGCACAGGGACACCTGCCAGAGTAGTGCCGAGGGCCCCAGAGGGGGCCCTCAAGGCGTGTGCCTAGCCAAAAGACAAGTCTGGGGAAGGAGGAGGAGCTGAGGACGGCGTCTGGGCCACCTAGACAGTGCCTAAGGGGTCCGGAGAGCCAAAAGACTGCTCTGGGGCACGCCAAAGGTCTCCGCAGGGGCTCTGAGATGGATAGAACACTGCTAAGAGCTCTGGGGGGGCCGAAGACAGCTCTGGGGCAGAGGGAAACCTGCCAGAGTAGTGCCGAGGGCACCAGAGGGGGCCCTCAAGGTGTGTGCCTAGCCAAAAGACAAGTCTGGGGAAGGAGGAGGAGCTGAGGAGGGGGTCTGGGCCACCTAGACCGTTCCTGAGGGCTCAGCACGAGCAAGAGCCAGCTCTGGCTAGCAAGGAGGAGCCAAAGAGTGTTGCGGGGTGCTCTAGAGAGTTGCGAAGGGGCCTAGGGAGCTAAGATCCAGCTCTGGGCACAGGGACACCTGCCAGAGTAGTGCCGAGGGCCCCAGAGGGGGCCCTCAAGGCGTGTGCCTAGCCAAAAGACAAGTCTGGGGAAGGAGGAGGAGCTGAGGACGGCGTCTGGGCCACCTAGACAGTGCCTAAGGGGTCCGGAGAGCCAAAAGACTGCTCTGGGGCACGCCAAAGGTCTCCGCAGGGGCTCTGAGATGGATAGAACACTGCTAAGAGCTGTGGGGGGGCCGAAGACAGCTCTGGGGCAGAGGGAAACCTGCCAGAGTAGTGCCGAGGGCACCAGAGGGGGCCCTCAAGGTGTGTGCCTAGCCAAAAGACAAGTCTGGGGAAGGAGGAGGAGCTGAGGAGGGGGTCTGGGCCACCTAGACCGTTCCTGAGGGCTCAGCACGAGCAAGAGCCAGCTCTGGCTAGCAAGGAGGAGCCAAAGAGTGTTGCGGGGTGCTCTAGAGAGTTGCGAAGGGGCCTAGGGAGCCAAGATCCAGCTCTGGGCACAGGGACACCTGCCAGAGTAGTGCCGAGGGCCCCAGAGGGGGCCCTCAAGGCGTGTGCGTAGCCAAAAGACAAGTCTGGGGAAGGAGGAGGAGCTGAGGACGGCGTCTGGGCCACCTAGACAGTGCCTAAGGGGTCCGGAGAGCCAAAAGACTGCTCTGGGGCACGCCAAAGGTCTCCGCAGGGGCTCTGAGATGGATAGAACACTGCTAAGAGCTCTGGGGGGGCCGAAGACAGCTCTGGGGCAGAGGGAAACCTGCCAGAGTAGTGCCGAGGGCACCAGAGGGGGCCCTCAAGGTGTGTGCCTAGCCAAAAGACAAGTCTGGGGAAGGAGGAGGAGCTGAGGAGGGGGTCTGGGCCACCTAGACCGTTCCTGAGGGCTCAGCACGAGCAAGAGCCAGCTCTGGCTAGCAAGGAGGAGCCAAAGAGTGTTGCGGGGTGCTCTAGAGAGTTGCGAAGGGGCCTAGGGAGCTAAGATCCAGCTCTGGGCACAGGGACACCTGCCAGAGTAGTGCCGAGGGCCCCAGAGGGGGCCCTCAAGGCGTGTGCCTAGCCAAAAGACAAGTCTGGGGAAGGAGGAGGAGCTGAGGACGGTGTCTGGGCCACCTAGACAGTGCCTAAGGGGTCCGGAGAGCCAAAAGACTGCTCTGGGGCACGCCAAAGGTCTCCGCAGGGGCTCTGAGATGGATAGAACACTGCTAAGAGCTGTGGGGGGGCCGAAGACAGCTCTGGGGCAGAGGGAAACCTGCCAGAGTAGTGCCGAGGGCACCAGAGGGGGCCCTCAAGGTGTGTGCCTAGCCAAAAGACAAGTCTGGGGAAGGAGGAGGAGCTGAGGAGGGGGTCTGGGCCACCTAGACCGTTCCTGAGGGCTCAGCACGAGCAAGAGCCAGCTCTGGCTAGCAAGGAGGAGCCAAAGAGTGTTGCGGGGTGCTCTAGAGAGTTGCGAAGGGGCCTAGGGAGCTAAGATCCAGCTCTGGGCACAGGGACACCTGCCAGAGTAGTGCCGAGGGCCCCAGAGGGGGCCCTCAAGGCGTGTGCCTAGCCAAAAGACAAGTCTGGGGAAGGAGGAGGAGCTGAGGACGGCGTCTGGGCCACCTAGACAGTGCCTAAGGGGTCCGGAGAGCCAAAAGACTGCTCTGGGGCACTCCAAAGGTCTCCCCAGGGGCTCTGAGGTGGAGAGAGCAGTGCTAAGAGCTGTGGGGGGCCTGAAGACAGCTCTGGGGCACAGGGAAACCTGCCAGAGTAGTCCCGAGGGCAGCAGAGGGGACCCTCAAGGCGTGTGCCAGGCCAAAAGGAGACTCTGGGGGAGAAGGAAGACCTCTGGAGGGGGTCTGGACCACCTAGACCTTTCCTGAGGGCTCGGCACGAGCAAGGGACAGCTCTGGCTAGCAAGGAAGAGCCAGAGAGTGGTGCGGAGCCCTCTAGAGCGGTGCAAAGGGGCCTAGGGAGCCAAGATCCAGCTCTGGGGCACAGGGAAACCTGCCGGAGTAGTGCCGAGGGCACCAGAGGGGGCCCTCAAGGCATGTGCCTAGCCAAAAGACCACTCTGGGGAAGGAAGAGGAGCTTAGGAGGGGTTCCGGGCCACCTAGACAGTGCCTAAGGGATCTGGGGGGCCAAAAAACAGCTCTGGGGCACAACGAGTACTGCAATTGTAGTTCAGAAGTCACGAGAGGGCTTCTAAGGGCTCTGCATGGCCACAAAGAGACTCTGGGGAAGGAGGAGGAGCTCAGGAGGGGGTCTGGGCCACCTAGACCATTCCTGAGGGCTCAGCACGAGCAAGAGCCAGCTCTGGCTAGCAAGGAGGAGCCAGAGAGTGGTGCGGAGTGCTCTAGAGCAGTGCGAAGGGGCCTAGGGAGCCAAGATCCAGCTCTGGGCACAGGGACACCTGCCAGAGTAGTGCTGAGGGCCCCAGAGGGGGCCCTCAAGGCGTGTGCCTAGCCAAAAGACAAGTCTGGGGAAGGAGGAGGAGCTGAGGACGGCGTCTGGGCCACCTAGACAGTGCCTAAGGGGTCCGGAGAGCCAAAAGACAGCTCTGGGGCACGCCAAAGGTCTCCCCAGGGGCTCTGAGCTGGATAGAGCAGTGCTAAGAGCTGTGGGGGGGCCGAAGACAGCTCTGGGGCAGAGGGAAACCTGCCAGAGTAGTGCCGAGGGCACCAGAGGGGGCCCTCAAGGCGTGTGCCTAGCCAAAAAACATCTCTGGGGAAGAAGGAGGACCTTAGGAGGGGGTCTGGGCCACCTAGACAGTGCCTAAGGGGTCTGGAGGGCCAGAGGAGTGCTCTGGGGCACCCCAAAGGTCTCCCCAGGGGCTCTGAGGTGGATAGAGCAGTGCTAAGAGCTCTGGGGGGCACCTACACAGCTCTGGGGCACAGGGAAACCTGCCAGAGTGGTCCCGAGGGCACCAGAGGGGGCCCTCAAGGTGTGTGCCTAACCAAAAGACAAGTCTGGGGACGGAAGAGGTGCTGAGGAGGGGGTCTGGGCCACCTAGACAGTGCCTAAGGGGTCCGGAGAGCCAAAACAGTGCTGCGGTCTACCCAGGGGCTCTGAGCTGGATAGATCAGTGCTAAGAGCTGTGGGGGGCACCTACACAGCTCTGAGGCACAGGGAAACCTGCCAGAGTAGTGCCGAGGGCACCAGAGGGGGCCCTCAAGGGTTTACATGACCCAAAATCCCATTCTGGGGAAGGGGGAGGAGCTGAGGAGGGGGTCTGGGCCACCTAGACAGTGCCTAAGGGTTCCGGAGAGCCAAAAGACACCTCTGGGGCACCCCAAAGGTCTCCCCAGGGGCTCTGAGGTGGAGAGAGCAGTGCTAAGAGCTCTGGGGGGCCTGAAGACAGCTCTGGGGCACAGGGACACCTGCCAGAGTAGTCCCGAGGGCAGCAGAGGGGGCCCTCAAGGCGTGTGCGTAGCCAAAAGACCACTCTGGGGAAGGAGGAGGAGCTGAGGAGGGGTCTGGGCCACCTAGACAGTGCCTAAGGGGTCTGGAGAGCCAAAAGACAGCTCTGGGGCACCCCAAAGGTCTCCCCAGGGGCTCTGAGGTGGAGAGAGCAGTGCTAAGAGCTGTGGGGGGCCTGAAGACAGCTCTGGGGCACAGGGAAACCTGCCAGAGTAGTCCCGAGGGCAGCAGAGGGGACCCTCAAGGCGTGTGCCAGGCCAAAAGGAGACTCTGGGGGAGAAGGAAGACCTCTGGAGGGGGTCTGGGCCACCTAGACCTTTCCTGAGGGCTCGGCACGAGCAAGGGACAGCTCTGGCTAGCAAGGAAGAGCCAGAGAGTGGTGCGGAGCCCTCTAGAGCGGTGCAAAGGGGCCTAGGGAGCCAAGATCCAGCTCTGGGGCACAGGGAAACCTGCCAGAGTAGTGCCGAGGGCACCAGAGGGGGCCCTCAAGGCATGTGCCTAGCTAAAAGACCACTCTGGGGAAGGAGGAGGAGCTCAGGAGGGGATCTGGGCCACCTAGACAGTGCCTAAGGGATCTGGGGGGCCAAAAAACAGCTCTGGGGCACAACGAGTACTGCAATTGTAGTTCAGAAGTCACGAGAGGGCTTCTAAGGGCTCTGCATGGCCACAAAGAGACTCTGGGGAAGGAGGAGGAGCTCAGGAGGGGGTCTGGGCCACCTAGACCGTTCCTGAGGGCTCAGCACGAGCAAGAGCCAGCTCTGGCTAGCAAGGAAGAGCCAGAGTGTGGTGCGGAGTGCTCTAGGGCAGTGCGAAGGGGCCTAGGGAGCCAAGATCCAGCTCTGGGGCACAGGGACACCTGCCAGAGTAGTGCCGAGGGCCCCAGAGGGGGCCCTCAAGGCGTGTGCCTAGCCAAAAGACAAGTCTGGGGAAGGAGGAGGAGCTGAGGAGGGGGTCTGGGCCACCTAGACCGTTCCTGAGGGCTCAGCACGAGCAAGAGCCAGCTCTGGCTAGCAAGGAGGAGCCAAAGAGTGTTGCGGGGTGCTCTAGAGAGTTGCGAAGGGGCCTAGGGAGCCAAGATCCAGCTCTGGGCACAGGGACACCTGCCAGAGTAGTGCCGAGGGCCCCAGAGGGGGCCCTCAAGGCGTGTGCCTAGCCAAAAGACAAGTCTGGGGAAGGAGGAGGAGCTGAGGACGGTGTCTGGGCCACCTAGACAGTGCCTAAGGGGTCCGGAGAGCCAAAAGACTGCTCTGGGGCACGCCAAAGGTCTCCGCAGGGGCTCTGAGATGGATAGAACACTGCTAAGAGCTGTGGGGGGGCCGAAGACAGCTCTGGGGCAGAGGGAAACCTGCCAGAGTAGTGCCGAGGGCACCAGAGGGGGCCCTCAAGGTGTGTGCCTAGCCAAAAGACAAGTCTGGGGAAGGAGGAGGAGCTGAGGAGGGGGTCTGGGCCACCTAGACCGTTCCTGAGGGCTCAGCACGAGCAAGAGCCAGCTCTGGCTAGCAAGGAGGAGCCAAAGAGTGTTGCGGGGTGCTCTAGAGAGTTGCGAAGGGGCCTAGGGAGCTAAGATCCAGCTCTGGGCACAGGGACACCTGCCAGAGTAGTGCCGAGGGCCCCAGAGGGGGCCCTCAAGGCGTGTGCGTAGCCAAAAGACAAGTCTGGGGAAGGAGGAGGAGCTGAGGACGGCGTCTGGGCCACCTAGACAGTGCCTAAGGGGTCCGGAGAGCCAAAAGACTGCTCTGGGGCACTCCAAAGGTCTCCCCAGGGGCTCTGAGGTGGAGAGAGCAGTGCTAAGAGCTGTGGGGGGCCTGAAGACAGCTCTGGGGCACAGGGAAACCTGCCAGAGTAGTCCCGAGGGCAGCAGAGGGGACCCTCAAGGCGTGTGCCAGGCCAAAAGGAGACTCTGGGGGAGAAGGAAGACCTCTGGAGGGGGTCTGGGCCACCTAGACCTTTCCTGAGGGCTCGGCACGAGCAAGGGACAGCTCTGGCTAGCAAGGAAGAGCCAGAGAGTGGTGCGGAGCCCTCTAGAGCGGTGCAAAGGGGCCTAGGGAGCCAAGATCCAGCTCTGGGGCACAGGGAAACCTGCCAGAGTAGTGCCGAGGGCACCAGAGGGGGCCCTCAAGGCATGTGCCTAGCCAAAAGACCACTCTGGGGAAGGAAGAGGAGCTTAGGAGGGGTTCCGGGCCACCTAGACAGTGCCTAAGGGATCTGGGGGGCCAAAAAACAGCTCTGGGGCACAACGAGTACTGCAATTGTAGTTCAGAAGTCACGAGAGGGCTTCTAAGGGCTCTGCATGGCCACAAAGAGACTCTGGGGAAGGAGGAGGAGCTCAGGAGGGGGTCTGGGCCACCTAGACCTTTCCTGAGGGCTCGGCACGAGCAAGGGACAGCTCTGGCTAGCAAGGAAGAGCCAGAGAGTGGTGCGGAGCCCTCTAGAGCGGTGCAAAGGGGCCTAGGGAGCCAAGATCCAGCTCTGGGGCACAGGGAAACCTGCCAGAGTAGTGCCGAGGGCACCAGAGGGGGCCCTCAAGGCATGTGCCTAGCTAAAAGACCACTCTGGGGAAGGAGGAGGAGCTCAGGAGGGGATCTGGGCCACCTAGACAGTGCCTAAGGGATCTGGGGGGCCAAAAAACAGCTCTGGGGCACAACGAGTACTGCAATTGTAGTTCAGAAGTCACGAGAGGGCTTCTAAGGGCTCTGCATGGCCACAAAGAGACTCTGGGGAAGGAGGAGGAGCTCAGGAGGGGGTCTGGGCCACCTAGACCATTCCTGAGGGCTCAGCACGAGCAAGAGCCAGCTCTGGCTAGCAAGGAAGAGCCAGAGTGTGGTGCGGAGTACTCTAGAGCAGTACGAAGGGGCCTAGGGAGCCAAGATCCAGCTCTGGGCACAAGGAAACCTGCCAGAGTAGTGCCGGGGGCCCCAGAGGGGGCCCTCAAAGGTTTACATGGCCCAAAACCCCACTCTGGGGAAGGAGGAGGAGCTGAGGAGGGGTCTGGGCCACCTAGACAGTGCCTAAGGGGTCTGGAGAGCCAAAAGACTGCTCTGGGGCACCCCAAAGGTCTCCCCAGGGGCTCTGAGGTGGAAAGAGCAGTGCTAAGAGCTGTGGGGGGCCTGAAGACAGCTCAGGGGCAGAGGGAAACCTGCCAGAGTAGTCCCGAGGGCAGCAGAGGGGACCCTCAAGGCGTGTGCCTAGCCAAAAGGCAACTCTGGGGGAGAAGGAAGACCTCTGGAGGGGGTCTGGGCCACCTAGACCTTTCCTGAGGGCTCGGCACGAGCAAGGGACAGATCTGGCTAGCAAGGAAGAGCCAGAGTGTGGTGCGGAGTGCTCTAGAGCAGTGCGAAGGGGCCTAGGGAGCCAAGATCCAGCTCTGGGGCACAGGGAAACCTGCCAGAGTAGTGCCGAGGGCCCCAGAGGGGGCCCTCAAGGCGTGTGCCTAGCCAAAAGACAAGTCTGGGGAAGGAGGAGGAGCTGAGGACGGCGTCTGGGCCACCTAGACAGTGCCTAAGGGGTCCGGAGAGCCAAAAGACAGCTCTGGGGCACGCCAAAGGTCTCCGCAGGGGCTCTGAGATGGATAGAACACTGCTAAGAGCTCTGGGGGGGGCCGAAGACAGCTCTGGGGCAGAGGGAAACCTGCCAGAGTAGTGCCGAGGGCACCAGAGGGGGCCCTCAAGGTGTGTGCCTAGCCAAAAGACAAGTCTGGGGAAGGAGGAGGAGCTGAGGAGGGGGTCTGGGCCACCTAGACCGTTCCTGAGGGCTCAGCACGAGCAAGAGACAGCTCTGGCTAGCAAGGAGGAGCCAAAGAGTGTTGCGGGGTGCTCTAGAGAGTTGCGAAGGGGCCTAGGGAGCCAAGATCCAGCTCTGGGGCACAGGGAAACCTGCCAGAGTAGTGCCGAGGGCCCCAGAGGGGGCCCTCAAGGGTTTACATGGCCCAAAACCCCACTCTGGGGAAGGAGGAGGAGCTGAGGAGGGGTCTGGGCCACCTAGACAGTGCCTAAGGGGTCTGGAGAGCCAAAAGACAGCTCTGGGGCACCCCAAAGGTCTCCCCAGGGGCTCTGAGGTGGAGAGAGCAGTGCTAAGAGCTGTGGGGGGCCTGAAGACAGCTCTGGGGCACAGGGAAACCTGCCAGAGTAGTCCCGAGGGCAGCAGAGGGGACCCTCAAGGCGTGTGCCAGGCCAAAAGGAGACTCTGGGGGAGAAGGAAGACCTCTGGAGGGGGTCTGGGCCACCTAGACCTTTCCTGAGGGCTCGGCACGAGCAAGGGACAGATCTGGCTAGCAAGGAAGAGCCAGAGAGTGGTGCGGAGTGCTCTAGAGCAGTGCGAAGGGGCCTAGGGAGCCAAGATCCAGCTCTGGGCACAGGGACACCTGCCAGAGTAGTGCCGAGGGCCCCAGAGGGGGCCCTCAAGGCGTGTGCGTAGCCAAAAGACAAGTCTGGGGAAGGAGGAGGAGCTGAGGACGGCGTCTGGGCCACCTAGACAGTGCCTAAGGGGTCCGGAGAGCCAAAAGACAGCTCTGGGGCACGCCAAAGGTCTCCGCAGGGGCTCTGAGATGGATAGAACACTGCTAAGAGCTGTGGGGGGGCCGAAGACAGCTCTGGGGCAGAGGGAAACCTGCCAGAGTAGTGCCGAGGGCACCAGAGGGGGCCCTCAAGGTGTGTGCCTAGCCAAAAGACAAGTCTGGGGAAGGAGGAGGAGCTGAGGAGGGGGTCTGGGCCACCTAGACCGTTCCTGAGGGCTCAGCACGAGCAAGAGACAGCTCTGGCTAGCAAGGAGGAGCCAAAGAGTGTTGCGGGGTGCTCTAGAGAGTTGCGAAGGGGCCTAGGGAGCCAAGATCCAGCTCTGGGGCACAGGGACACCTGCCAGAGTAGTGCCGAGGGCCCCAGAGGGGGCCCTCAAGGCGTGTGCCTAGCCAAAAGACAAGTCTGGGGAAGGAGGAGGAGCTCAGGAGGGGATCTGGGCCACCTAGACAGTGCCTAAGGGATCTGGGGGGCCAAAAGACTGCTCTGGGGCACGCCAAAGGTCTCCGCAGGGGCTCTGAGATGGATAGAACACTGCTAAGAGCTGTGGGGGGGCCGAAGACAGCTCTGGGGCAGAGGGAAACCTGCCAGAGTAGTGCCGAGGGCACCAGAGGGGGCCCTCAAGGTGTGTGCCTAGCCAAAAGACAAGTCTGGGGAAGGAGGAGGAGCTGAGGAGGGGGTCTGGGCCACCTAGACCGTTCCTGAGGGCTCAGCACGAGCAAGAGCCAGCTCTGGCTAGCAAGGAGGAGCCAAAGAGTGTTGCGGGGTGCTCTAGAGAGTTGCGAAGGGGCCTAGGGAGCCAAGATCCAGCTCTGGGCACAGGGACACCTGCCAGAGTAGTGCCGAGGGCCCCAGAGGGGGCCCTCAAGGCGTGTGCCTAGCCAAAAGACAAGTCTGGGGAAGGAGGAGGAGCTGAGGACGGCGTCTGGGCCACCTAGACAGTGCCTAAGGGGTCCGGAGAGCCAAAAGACTGCTCTGGGGCACGCCAAAGGTCTCCGCAGGGGCTCTGAGATGGATAGAACACTGCTAAGAGCTGTGGGGGGGCCGAAGACAGCTCTGGGGCAGAGGGAAACCTGCCAGAGTAGTGCCGAGGGCACCAGAGGGGGCCCTCAAGGTGTGTGCCTAGCCAAAAGACAAGTCTGGGGAAGGAGGAGGAGCTGAGGAGGGGGTCTGGGCCACCTAGACCGTTCCTGAGGGCTCAGCACGAGCAAGAGCCAGCTCTGGCTAGCAAGGAGGAGCCAAAGAGTGTTGCGGGGTGCTCTAGAGAGTTGCGAAGGGGCCTAGGGAGCTAAGATCCAGCTCTGGGCACAGGGACACCTGCCAGAGTAGTGCCGAGGGCCCCAGAGGGGGCCCTCAAGGCGTGTGCGTAGCCAAAAGACAAGTCTGGGGAAGGAGGAGGAGCTGAGGACGGCGTCTGGGCCACCTAGACAGTGCCTAAGGGGTCCGGAGAGCCAAAAGACTGCTCTGGGGCACTCCAAAGGTCTCCCCAGGGGCTCTGAGGTGGAGAGAGCAGTGCTAAGAGCTGTGGGGGGCCTGAAGACAGCTCTGGGGCACAGGGAAACCTGCCAGAGTAGTCCCGAGGGCAGCAGAGGGGACCCTCAAGGCGTGTGCCAGGCCAAAAGGAGACTCTGGGGGAGAAGGAAGACCTCTGGAGGGGGTCTGGGCCACCTAGACCTTTCCTGAGGGCTCGGCACGAGCAAGGGACAGCTCTGGCTAGCAAGGAAGAGCCAGAGAGTGGTGCGGAGCCCTCTAGAGCGGTGCAAAGGGGCCTAGGGAGCCAAGATCCAGCTCTGGGGCACAGGGAAACCTGCCAGAGTAGTGCCGAGGGCACCAGAGGGGGCCCTCAAGGCATGTGCCTAGCTAAAAGACCACTCTGGGGAAGGAGGAGGAGCTGAGGACGGCGTCTGGGCCACCTAGACAGTGCCTAAGGGATCTGGGGGGCCAAAAAACAGCTCTGGGGCACGCCAAAGGTCTCCGCAGGGGCTCTGAGATGGATAGAACACTGCTAAGAGCTGTGGGGGGGCCGAAGACAGCTCTGGGGCAGAGGGAAACCTGCCAGAGTAGTGCCGAGGGCACCAGAGGGGGCCCTCAAGGCGTGTGCCTAGCCAAAAGACAAGTCTGGGGAAGGAGGAGGAGCTGAGGACGGCGTCTGGGCCACCTAGACAGTGCCTAAGGGGTCCGGAGAGCCAAAAGACAGCTCTGGGGCACGCCAAAGGTCTCCGCAGGGGCTCTGAGATGGATAGAACACTGCTAAGAGCTGTGGGGGGGCCGAAGACAGCTCTGGGGCAGAGGGAAACCTGCCAGAGTAGTGCCGAGGGCACCAGAGGGGGCCCTCAAGGTGTGTGCCTAGCCAAAAGACAAGTCTGGGGAAGGAGGAGGAGCTGAGGACGGCGTCTGGGCCACCTAGACAGTGCCTAAGGGGTCCGGAGAGCCAAAAGACTGCTCTGGGGCACGCCAAAGGTCTCCGCAGGGGCTCTGAGATGGATAGAACACTGCTAAGAGCTGTGGGGGGGCCGAAGACAGCTCTGGGGCAGAGGGAAACCTGCCAGAGTAGTGCCGAGGGCACCAGAGGGGGCCCTCAAGGTGTGTGCCTAGCCAAAAGACAAGTCTGGGGAAGGAGGAGGAGCTGAGGAGGGGGTCTGGGCCACCTAGACCGTTCCTGAGGGCTCAGCACGAGCAAGAGCCAGCTCTGGCTAGCAAGGAGGAGCCAAAGAGTGTTGCGGGGTGCTCTAGAGAGTTGCGAAGGGGCCTAGGGAGCCAAGATCCAGCTCTGGGCACAGGGACACCTGCCAGAGTAGTGCCGAGGGCCCCAGAGGGGGCCCTCAAGGCGTGTGCCTAGCCAAAAGACAAGTCTGGGGAAGGAGGAGGAGCTGAGGACGGCGTCTGGGCCACCTAGACAGTGCCTAAGGGGTCCGGAGAGCCAAAAGACTGCTCTGGGGCACGCCAAAGGTCTCCGCAGGGGCTCTGAGATGGATAGAACACTGCTAAGAGCTCTGGGGGGGGCCGAAGACAGCTCTGGGGCAGAGGGAAACCTGCCAGAGTAGTGCCGAGGGCACCAGAGGGGGCCCTCAAGGTGTGTGCCTAGCCAAAAGACAAGTCTGGGGAAGGAGGAGGAGCTGAGGAGGGGGTCTGGGCCACCTAGACCGTTCCTGAGGGCTCAGCACGAGCAAGAGACAGCTCTGGCTAGCAAGGAGGAGCCAAAGAGTGTTGCGGGGTGCTCTAGAGAGTTGCGAAGGGGCCTAGGGAGCCAAGATCCAGCTCTGGGGCACAGGGAAACCTGCCAGAGTAGTGCCGAGGGCCCCAGAGGGGGCCCTCAAGGGTTTACATGGCCCAAAACCCCACTCTGGGGAAGGAGGAGGAGCTGAGGAGGGGTCTGGGCCACCTAGACAGTGCCTAAGGGGTCTGGAGAGCCAAAAGACAGCTCTGGGGCACCCCAAAGGTCTCCCCAGGGGCTCTGAGGTGGAGAGAGCAGTGCTAAGAGCTGTGGGGGGCCTGAAGACAGCTCTGGGGCACAGGGAAACCTGCCAGAGTAGTGCCGAGGGCAGCAGAGGGGACCCTCAAGGCGTGTGCCAGGCCAAAAGGAGACTCTGGGGGAGAAGGAAGACCTCTGGAGGGGGTCTGGGCCACCTAGACCTTTCCTGAGGGCTCGGCACGAGCAAGGGACAGCTCTGGCTAGCAAGGAAGAGCCACAGAGTGGTGCGGAGCCCTCTAGAGCAGTGCAAAGGGGCCTAGGGAGCCAAGATCCAGCTCTGGGGCACAGGGAAACCTGCCAGAGTAGTGCCGAGGGCACCAGAGGGGGCCCTCAAGGCGTGTGCCTAGCCAAAAGACCACTCTGGGGAAGGAAGAGGAGCTTAGGAGGGGTTCCGGGCCACCTAGACAGTGCCTAAGGGATCTGGGGGGCCAAAAAACAGCTCTGGGGCACAACGAGTACTGCAATTGTAGTTCAGAAGTCACGAGAGGGCTTCTAAGGGCTCTGCATGGCCACAAAGAGACTCTGGGGAAGGAGGAGGAGCTCAGGAGGGGGTCTGGGCCACCTAGACCGTTCCTGAGGGCTCAGCACGAGCAAGAGCCAGCTCTGGCTAGCAAGGAAGAGCCAGAGTGTGGTGCGGAGTGCTCTAGGGCAGTGCGAAGGGGCCTAGGGAGCCAAGATCCAGCTCTGGGGCACAGGGACACCTGCCAGAGTAGTGCCGAGGGCCCCAGAGGGGGCCCTCAAGGCGTGTGCGTAGCCAAAAGACAAGTCTGGGGAAGGAGGAGGAGCTGAGGACGGTGTCTGGGCCACCTAGACAGTGCCTAAGGGGTCCGGAGAGCCAAAAGACAGCTCTGGGGCACTCCAAAGGTCTCCGCAGGGGCTCTGAGATGGATAGAACACTGCTAAGAGCTGTGGGGGGGCCGAAGACAGCTCTGGGGCAGAGGGAAACCTGCCAGAGTAGTGCCGAGGGCACCAGAGGGGGCCCTCAAGGTGTGTGCCTAGCCAAAAGACAAGTCTGGGGAAGGAGGAGGAGCTGAGGAGGGGGTCTGGGCCACCTAGACCGTTCCTGAGGGCTCAGCACGAGCAAGAGCCAGCTCTGGCTAGCAAGGAGGAGCCAAAGAGTGTTGCGGGGTGCTCTAGAGAGTTGCGAAGGGGCCTAGGGAGCCAAGATCCAGCTCTGGGCACAGGGACACCTGCCAGAGTAGTGCCGAGGGCCCCAGAGGGGGCCCTCAAGGCGTGTGCCTAGCCAAAAGACAAGTCTGGGGAAGGAGGAGGAGCTGAGGACGGCGTCTGGGCCACCTAGACAGTGCCTAAGGGGTCCGGAGAGCCAAAAGACTGCTCTGGGGCACGCCAAAGGTCTCCGCAGGGGCTCTGAGATGGATAGAACACTGCTAAGAGCTGTGGGGGGGCCGAAGACAGCTCTGGGGCAGAGGGAAACCTGCCAGAGTAGTGCCGAGGGCACCAGAGGGGGCCCTCAAGGTGTGTGCCTAGCCAAAAGACAAGTCTGGGGAAGGAGGAGGAGCTGAGGAGGGGGTCTGGGCCACCTAGACCGTTCCTGAGGGCTCAGCACGAGCAAGAGACAGCTCTGGCTAGCAAGGAGGAGCCAAAGAGTGTTGCGGGGTGCTCTAGAGAGTTGCGAAGGGGCCTAGGGAGCCAAGATCCAGCTCTGGGGCACAGGGACACCTGCCAGAGTAGTGCCGAGGGCCCCAGAGGGGGCCCTCAAGGGTTTACATGGCCCAAAACCCCACTCTGGGGAAGGAGGAGGAGCTGAGGAGGGGTCTGGGCCACCTAGACAGTGCCTAAGGGGTCTGGAGAGCCAAAAGACTGCTCTGGGGCACCCCAAAGGTCTCCCCAGGGGCTCTGAGGTGGAGAGAGCAGTGCTAAGAGCTGTGGGGGGCCTGAAGACAGCTCTGGGGCACAGGGAAACCTGCCAGAGTAGTCCCGAGGGCAGCAGAGGGGACCCTCAAGGCGTGTGCCAGGCCAAAAGGAGACTCTGGGGGAGAAGGAAGACCTCTGGAGGGGGTCTGGGCCACCTAGACCTTTCCTGAGGGCTCGGCACGAGCAAGGGACAGCTCTGGCTAGCAAGGAAGAGCCAGAGAGTGGTGCGGAGCCCTCTAGAGCAGTGCAAAGGGGCCTAGGGAGCCAAGATCCAGCTCTGGGGCACAGGGAAACCTGCCAGAGTAGTGCCGAGGGCACCAGAGGGGGCCCTCAAGGCGTGTGCCTAGCCAAAAGACCACTCTGGGGAAGGAAGAGGAGCTTAGGAGGGGTTCCGGGCCACCTAGACAGTGCCTAAGGGATCTGGGGGGCCAAAAAACAGCTCTGGGGCACAACGAGTACTGCAATTGTAGTTCAGAAGTCACGAGAGGGCTTCTAAGGGCTCTGCATGGCCACAAAGAGACTCTGGGGAAGGAGGAGGAGCTCAGGAGGGGGTCTGGGCCACCTAGACCGTTCCTGAGGGCTCAGCACGAGCAAGGGACAGCTCTGGCTAGCAAGGAAGAGCCAGAGTGTGGTGCGGAGTGCTCTAGGGCAGTGCGAAGGGGCCTAGGGAGCCAAGATCCAGCTCTGGGGCACAGGGACACCTGCCAGAGTAGTGCCGAGGGCACCAGAGGGGGCCCTCAAGGCGTGTGCCTAGCCAAAAGACAAGTCTGGGGAAGGAGGAGGAGCTGAGGACGGCGTCTGGGCCACCTAGACAGTGCCTAAGGGGTCCGGAGAGCCAAAAGACAGCTCTGGGGCACGCCAAAGGTCTCCGCAGGGGCTCTGAGATGGATAGAACACTGCTAAGAGCTGTGGGGGGGCCGAAGACAGCTCCGGGGCAGAGGGAAACCTGCCAGAGTAGTGCCGAGGGCACCAGAGGGGGCCCTCAAGGTGTGTGCCTAGCCAAAAGACAAGTCTGGGGAAGGAGGAGGAGCTGAGGAGGGGTCTGGGCCACCTAGACAGTGCCTAAGGGGTCCGGAGAGCCAAAAGACAGCTCTGGGGCACCCCAAAGGTCTCCCCAGGGGCTCTGAGGTGGAGAGAGCAGTGCTAAGAGCTGTGGGGGGCCTGAAGACAGCTCTGGGGCACAGGGACACCTGCCAGAGTAGTCCCGAGGGCAGCAGAGGGGACCCTCAAGGCGTGTGCCAGGCCAAAAGGAGACTCTGGGGGAGAAGGAAGACCTCTGGAGGGGGTCTGGGCCACCTAGACCTTTCCTGAGGGCTCGGCACGAGCAAGGGACAGCTCTGGCTAGCAAGGAAGAGCCAGAGAGTGGTGCGGAGCCCTCTAGAGCGGTGCAAAGGGGCCTAGGGAGCCAAGATCCAGCTCTGGGGCAGAGGGAAACCTGCCAGAGTAGTGCCGAGGGCACCAGAGGGGGCCCTCAAGGCATGTGCCTAGCTAAAAGACCACTCTGGGGAAGGAGGAGGAGCTCAGGAGGGGATCTGGGCCACCTAGACAGTGCCTAAGGGATCTGGGGGGCCAAAAAACAGCTCTGGGGCACAACGAGTACTGCAATTGTAGTTCAGAAGTCACGAGAGGGCTTCTAAGGGCTCTGCATGGCCACAAAGAGACTCTGGGGAAGGAGGAGGAGCTCAGGAGGGGGTCTGGGCCACCTAGACCGTTCCTGAGGGCTCAGCACGAGCAAGAGCCAGCTCTGGCTAGCAAGGAAGAGCCAGAGTGTGGTGCGGAGCCCTCTAGAGCGGTGCAAAGGGGCCTAGGGAGCCAAGATCCAGCTCTGGGGCACAGGGACACCTGCCAGAGTAGTGCCGAGGGCCCCAGAGGGGGCCCTCAAGGCGTGTGCCTAGCCAAAAGACAAGTCTGGGGAAGGAGGAGGAGCTGAGGACGGCGTCTGGGCCACCTAGACAGTGCCTAAGGGGTCCGGAGAGCCAAAAGACAGCTCTGGGGCACGCCAAAGGTCTCCGCAGGGGCTCTGAGATGGATAGAACACTGCTAAGAGCTGTGGGGGGGCCGAAGACAGCTCTGGGGCAGAGGGAAACCTGCCAGAGTAGTGCCGAGGGCACCAGAGGGGGCCCTCAAGGTGTGTGCCTAGCCAAAAGACAAGTCTGGGGAAGGAGGAGGAGCTGAGGAGGGGGTCTGGGCCACCTAGACCGTTCCTGAGGGCTCAGCACGAGCAAGAGCCAGCTCTGGCTAGCAAGGAGAAGCCAAAGAGTGTTGCGGGGTGCTCTAGAGAGTTGCGAAGGGGCCTAGGGAGCCAAGATCCAGCTCTGGGCACAGGGACACCTGCCAGAGTAGTGCCGAGGGCCCCAGAGGGGGCCCTCAAGGCGTGTGCCTAGCCAAAAGACAAGTCTGGGGAAGGAGGAGGAGCTGAGGACGGCGTCTGGGCCACCTAGACAGTGCCTAAGGGGTCCGGAGAGCCAAAAGACTGCTCTGGGGCACGCCAAAGGTCTCCGCAGGGGCTCTGAGATGGATAGAACACTGCTAAGAGCTCTGGGGGGGGCCGAAGACAGCTCTGGGGCAGAGGGAAACCTGCCAGAGTAGTGCCGAGGGCACCAGAGGGGGCCCTCAAGGTGTGTGCCTAGCCAAAAGACAAGTCTGGGGAAGGAGGAGGAGCTGAGGAGGGGGTCTGGGCCACCTAGACCGTTCCTGAGGGCTCAGCACGAGCAAGAGCCAGCTCTGGCTAGCAAGGAGGAGCCAAAGAGTGTTGCGGGGTGCTCTAGAGAGTTGCGAAGGGGCCTAGGGAGCTAAGATCCAGCTCTGGGGCACAGGGACACCTGCCAGAGTAGTCCCGAGGGCAGCAGAGGGGGCCCTCAAGGCGTGTGCGTAGCCAAAAGACCACTCTGGGGAAGGAGGAGGAGCTGAGGAGGGGTCTGGGCCACCTAGACAGTGCCTAAGGGGTCTGGAGAGCCAAAAGACAGCTCTGGGGCACCCCAAAGGTCTCCCCAGGGGCTCTGAGGTGGAGAGAGCAGTGCTAAGAGCTGTGGGGGGCCTGAAGACAGCTCTGGGGCACAGGGAAACCTGCCAGAGTAGTCCCGAGGGCAGCAGAGGGGACCCTCAAGGCGTGTGCCAGGCCAAAAGGAGACTCTGGGGGAGAAGGAAGACCTCTGGAGGGGGTCTGGGCCACCTAGACCTTTCCTGAGGGCTCGGCACGAGCAAGGGACAGCTCTGGCTAGCAAGGAAGAGCCACAGAGTGGTGCGGAGCCCTCTAGAGCAGTGCAAAGGGGCCTAGGGAGCCAAGATCCAGCTCTGGGGCACAGGGAAACCTGCCAGAGTAGTGCCGAGGGCACCAGAGGGGGCCCTCAAGGCGTGTGCCTAGCCAAAAGACCACTCTGGGGAAGGAAGAGGAGCTTAGGAGGGGTTCCGGGCCACCTAGACAGTGCCTAAGGGATCTGGGGGGCCAAAAAACAGCTCTGGGGCACAACGAGTACTGCAATTGTAGTTCAGAAGTCACGAGAGGGCTTCTAAGGGCTCTGCATGGCCACAAAGAGACTCTGGGGAAGGAGGAGGAGCTCAGGAGGGGGTCTGGGCCACCTAGACCGTTCCTGAGGGCTCAGCACGAGCAAGAGCCAGCTCTGGCTAGCAAGGAAGAGCCAGAGTGTGGTGCGGAGTGCTCTAGGGCAGTGCGAAGGGGCCTAGGGAGCCAAGATCCAGCTCTGGGGCACAGGGACACCTGCCAGAGTAGTGCCGAGGGCCCCAGAGGGGGCCCTCAAGGCGTGTGCCTAGCCAAAAGACAAGTCTGGGGAAGGAGGAGGAGCTGAGGACGGCGTCTGGGCCACCTAGACAGTGCCTAAGGGGTCCGGAGAGCCAAAAGACAGCTCTGGGGCACGCCAAAGGTCTCCGCAGGGGCTCTGAGATGGATAGAACACTGCTAAGAGCTGTGGGGGGGCCGAAGACAGCTCTGGGGCAGAGGGAAACCTGCCAGAGTAGTGCCGAGGGCACCAGAGGGGGCCCTCAAGGTGTGTGCCTAGCCAAAAGACAAGTCTGGGGAAGGAGGAGGAGCTCAGGAGGGGGTCTGGGCCACCTAGACCGTTCCTGAGGGCTCAGCACGAGCAAGAGCCAGCTCTGGCTAGCAAGGAGGAGCCAAAGAGTGTTGCGGGGTGCTCTAGAGAGTTGCGAAGGGGCCTAGGGAGCCAAGATCCAGCTCTGGGCACAGGGACACCTGCCAGAGTAGTGCCGAGGGCCCCAGAGGGGGCCCTCAAGGCGTGTGCGTAGCCAAAAGACAAGTCTGGGGAAGGAGGAGGAGCTGAGGACGGCGTCTGGGCCACCTAGACAGTGCCTAAGGGGTCCGGAGAGCCAAAAGACTGCTCTGGGGCACGCCAAAGGTCTCCCCAGGGGCTCTGAGATGGATAGAACACTGCTAAGAGCTGTGGGGGGGCCGAAGACAGCTCTGGGGCAGAGGGAAACCTGCCAGAGTAGTGCCGAGGGCACCAGAGGGGGCCCTCAAGGTGTGTGCCTAGCCAAAAGACAAGTCTGGGGAAGGAGGAGGAGCTGAGGAGGGGGTCTGGGCCACCTAGACCGTTCCTGAGGGCTCAGCACGAGCAAGAGCCAGCTCTGGCTAGCAAGGAGGAGCCAAAGAGTGTTGCGGGGTGCTCTAGAGAGTTGCGAAGGGGCCTAGGGAGCTAAGATCCAGCTCTGGGCACAGGGACACCTGCCAGAGTAGTGCCGAGGGCCCCAGAGGGGGCCCTCAAGGCGTGTGCGTAGCCAAAAGACAAGTCTGGGGAAGGAGGAGGAGCTGAGGACGGTGTCTGGGCCACCTAGACAGTGCCTAAGGGGTCCGGAGAGCCAAAAGACAGCTCTGGGGCACTCCAAAGGTCTCCCCAGGGGCTCTGAGGTGGAGAGAGCAGTGCTAAGAGCTGTGGGGGGCCTGAAGACAGCTCTGGGGCACAGGGAAACCTGCCAGAGTAGTGCCGAGGGCAGCAGAGGGGACCCTCAAGGCGTGTGCCAGGCCAAAAGGAGACTCTGGGGGAGAAGGAAGACCTCTGGAGGGGGTCTGGGCCACCTAGACCTTTCCTGAGGGCTCGGCACGAGCAAGGGACAGCTCTGGCTAGCAAGGAAGAGCCAGAGAGTGGTGCGGAGCCCTCTAGAGCGGTGCAAAGGGGCCTAGGGAGCCAAGATCCAGCTCTGGGGCACAGGGACACCTGCCAGAGTAGTGCCGAGGGCCCCAGAGGGGGCCCTCAAGGCGTGTGCCTAGCCAAAAGACAAGTCTGGGGAAGGAGGAGGAGCTGAGGACGGCGTCTGGGCCACCTAGACAGTGCCTAAGGGGTCCGGAGAGCCAAAAGACAGCTCTGGGGCACGCCAAAGGTCTCCGCAGGGGCTCTGAGATGGATAGAACACTGCTAAGAGCTGTGGGGGGGCCGAAGACAGCTCTGGGGCAGAGGGAAACCTGCCAGAGTAGTGCCGAGGGCACCAGAGGGGGCCCTCAAGGTGTGTGCCTAGCCAAAAGACAAGTCTGGGGAAGGAGGAGGAGCTGAGGAGGGGGTCTGGGCCACCTAGACCGTTCCTGAGGGCTCAGCACGAGCAAGAGCCAGCTCTGGCTAGCAAGGAGGAGCCAAAGAGTGTTGCGGGGTGCTCTAGAGAGTTGCGAAGGGGCCTAGGGAGCCAAGATCCAGCTCTGGGCACAGGGACACCTGCCAGAGTAGTGCCGAGGGCCCCAGAGGGGGCCCTCAAGGCGTGTGCCTAGCCAAAAGACAAGTCTGGGGAAGGAGGAGGAGCTGAGGACGGCGTCTGGGCCACCTAGACAGTGCCTAAGGGGTCCGGAGAGCCAAAAGACAGCTCTGGGGCACGCCAAAGGTCTCCGCAGGGGCTCTGAGATGGATAGAACACTGCTAAGAGCTGTGGGGGGGCCGAAGACAGCTCTGGGGCAGAGGGAAACCTGCCAGAGTAGTGCCGAGGGCACCAGAGGGGGCCCTCAAGGTGTGTGCCTAGCCAAAAGACAAGTCTGGGGAAGGAGGAGGAGCTGAGGAGGGGGTCTGGGCCACCTAGACCGTTCCTGAGGGCTCAGCACGAGCAAGAGCCAGCTCTGGCTAGCAAGGAGGAGCCAAAGAGTGTTGCGGGGTGCTCTAGAGAGTTGCGAAGGGGCCTAGGGAGCTAAGATCCAGCTCTGGGGCACAGGGAAACCTGCCAGAGTAGTGCCGAGGGCCCCAGAGGGGGCCCTCAAGGGTTTACATGGCCCAAAACCCCACTCTGGGGAAGGAGGAGGAGCTGAGGAGGGGTCTGGGCCACCTAGACAGTGCCTAAGGGGTCTGGAGAGCCAAAAGACAGCTCTGGGGCACCCCAAAGGTCTCCCCAGGGGCTCTGAGGTGGAGAGAGCAGTGCTAAGAGCTGTGGGGGGCCTGAAGACAGCTCTGGGGCACAGGGAAACCTGCCAGAGTAGTCCCGAGGGCAGCAGAGGGGACCCTCAAGGCGTGTGCCAGGCCAAAAGGAGACTCTGGGGGAGAAGGAAGACCTCTGGAGGGGGTCTGGGCCACCTAGACCTTTCCTGAGGGCTCGGCACGAGCAAGGGACAGCTCTGGCTAGCAAGGAAGAGCCAGAGAGTGGTGCGGAGCCCTCTAGAGCGGTGCAAAGGGGCCTAGGGAGCCAAGATCCAGCTCTGGGGCACAGGGAAACCTGCCAGAGTAGTGCCGAGGGCACCAGAGGGGGCCCTCAAGGCGTGTGCCTAGCCAAAAGACCACTCTGGGGAAGGAAGAGGAGCTTAGGAGGGGTTCCGGGCCACCTAGACAGTGCCTAAGGGATCTGGGGGGCCAAAAAACAGCTCTGGGGCACAACGAGTACTGCAATTGTAGTTCAGAAGTCACGAGAGGGCTTCTAAGGGCTCTGCATGGCCACAAAGAGACTCTGGGGAAGGAGGAGGAGCTCAGGAGGGGGTCTGGGCCACCTAGACCGTTCCTGAGGGCTCAGCACGAGCAAGAGCCAGCTCTGGCTAGCAAGGAAGAGCCAGAGTGTGGTGCGGAGTGCTCTAGGGCAGTGCGAAGGGGCCTAGGGAGCCAAGATCCAGCTCTGGGGCACAGGGACACCTGCCAGAGTAGTGCCGAGGGCCCCAGAGGGGGCCCTCAAGGCGTGTGCGTAGCCAAAAGACAAGTCTGGGGAAGGAGGAGGAGCTGAGGACGGCGTCTGGGCCACCTAGACAGTGCCTAAGGGGTCCGGAGAGCCAAAAGACAGCTCTGGGGCACGCCAAAGGTCTCCGCAGGGGCTCTGAGATGGATAGAACACTGCTAAGAGCTGTGGGGGGGCCGAAGACAGCTCTGGGGCAGAGGGAAACCTGCCAGAGTAGTGCCGAGGGCACCAGAGGGGGCCCTCAAGGTGTGTGCCTAGCCAAAAGACAAGTCTGGGGAAGGAGGAGGAGCTGAGGAGGGGGTCTGGGCCACCTAGACCGTTCCTGAGGGCTCAGCACGAGCAAGAGCCAGCTCTGGCTAGCAAGGAGGAGCCAAAGAGTGTTGCGGGGTGCTCTAGAGAGTTGCGAAGGGGCCTAGGGAGCCAAGATCCAGCTCTGGGCACAGGGACACCTGCCAGAGTAGTGCCGAGGGCCCCAGAGGGGGCCCTCAAGGCGTGTGCCTAGCCAAAAGACAAGTCTGGGGAAGGAGGAGGAGCTGAGGACGGCGTCTGGGCCACCTAGACAGTGCCTAAGGGGTCCGGAGAGCCAAAAGACTGCTCTGGGGCACGCCAAAGGTCTCCGCAGGGGCTCTGAGATGGATAGAACACTGCTAAGAGCTGTGGGGGGCCTGAAGACAGCTCTGGGGCAGAGGGAAACCTGCCAGAGTAGTGCCGAGGGCACCAGAGGGGGCCCTCAAGGTGTGTGCCTAGCCAAAAGACAAGTCTGGGGAAGGAGGAGGAGCTGAGGAGGGGGTCTGGGCCACCTAGACCGTTCCTGAGGGCTCAGCACGAGCAAGAGCCAGCTCTGGCTAGCAAGGAGGAGCCAAAGAGTGTTGCGGGGTGCTCTAGAGAGTTGCGAAGGGGCCTAGGGAGCCAAGATCCAGCTCTGGGCACAGGGACACCTGCCAGAGTAGTGCCGAGGGCCCCAGAGGGGGCCCTCAAGGCGTGTGCCTAGCCAAAAGACAAGTCTGGGGAAGGAGGAGGAGCTGAGGACGGCGTCTGGGCCACCTAGACAGTGCCTAAGGGGTCCGGAGAGCCAAAAGACTGCTCTGGGGCACTCCAAAGGTCTCCCCAGGGGCTCTGAGGTGGAGAGAGCAGTGCTAAGAGCTGTGGGGGGCCTGAAGACAGCTCTGGGGCACAGGGAAACCTGCCAGAGTAGTCCCGAGGGCAGCAGAGGGGACCCTCAAGGCGTGTGCCAGGCCAAAAGGAGACTCTGGGGGAGAAGGAAGACCTCTGGAGGGGGTCTGGGCCACCTAGACCTTTCCTGAGGGCTCGGCACGAGCAAGGGACAGCTCTGGCTAGCAAGGAAGAGCCACAGAGTGGTGCGGAGCCCTCTAGAGCGGTGCAAAGGGGCCTAGGGAGCCAAGATCCAGCTCTGGGGCAGAGGGAAACCTGCCAGAGTAGTGCCGAGGGCACCAGAGGGGGCCCTCAAGGCATGTGCCTAGCCAAAAGACCACTCTGGGGAAGGAGGAGGAGCTTAGGAGGGGTTCCGGGCCACCTAGACAGTGCCTAAGGGATCTGGGGGGCCAAAAAACAGCTCTGGGGCACAACGAGTACTGCAATTGTAGTTCAGAAGTCACGAGAGGGCTTCTAAGGGCTCTGCATGGCCACAAAGAGACTCTGGGGAAGGAGGAGGAGCTCAGGAGGGGGTCTGGGCCACCTAGACCGTTCCTGAGGGCTCAGCACGAGCAAGAGCCAGCTCTGGCTAGCAAGGAGGAGCCAGAGAGTGGTGCGGAGTGCTCTAGAGCAGTGCGAAGGGGCCTAGGGAGCCAAGATCCAGCTCTGGGCACAGGGACACCTGCCAGAGTAGTGCCGAGGGCCCCAGAGGGGGCCCTCAAGGCGTGTGCCTAGCCAAAAGACAAGTCTGGGGAAGGAGGAGGAGCTGAGGACGGCGTCTGGGCCACCTAGACAGTGCCTAAGGGGTCCGGAGAGCCAAAAGACAGCTCTGGGGCACGCCAAAGGTCTCCCCAGGGGCTCTGAGCTGGATAGAGCAGTGCTAAGAGCTGTGGGGGGGCCGAAGACAGCTCTGGGGCACAGGGAAACCTGCCAGAGTAGTCCCGAGGGCACCAGAGGGGGCCCTCAAGGCGTGTGCCTAGCCAAAAAACATCTCTGGGGAAGAAGGAGGACCTTAGGAGGGGGTCTGGGCCACCTAGACAGTGCCTAAGGGGTCTGGAGGGCCAGAGGAGTGCTCTGGGGCACGCCAAAGGTCTCCCCAGGGGCTCTGAGGTGGATAGAGCAGTGCTAAGAGCTCTGGGGGGCACCTACACAGCTCTGGGGCACAGGGAAACCTGCCAGAGTGGTCCCGAGGGCACCGGAGGGGGCCCTCAAGGTGTGTGCCTAACCAAAAGACAAGTCTGGGGACGGAAGAGGTGCTGAGGAGGGGGTCTGGGCCACCTAGACAGTGCCTAAGGGGTCCGGAGAGCCAAAACAGTGCTGCGGTCTACCCAGGGGCTCTGAGCTGGATAGATCAGTGCTAAGAGCTGTGGGGGGCACCTACACAGCTCTGAGGCACAGGGAAACCTGCCAGAGTAGTGCCGAGGGCACCAGAGGGGGCCCTCAAGGGTTTACATGACCCAAAATCCCATTCTGGGGAAGGGGGAGGAGCTGAGGAGGGGGTCTGGGCCACCTAGACAGTGCCTAAGGGGTCCGGAGAGCCAAAAGACACCTCTGGGGCACCCCAAAGGTCTCCCCAGGGGCTCTGAGGTGGAGAGAGCAGTGCTAAGAGCTCTGGGGGGCCTGAAGACAGCTCTGGGGCACAGGGACACCTGCCAGAGTAGTGCCGAGGGCCCCAGAGGGGGCCCTCAAGGCGTGTGCGTAGCCAAAAGACAAGTCTGGGGAAGGAGGAGGAGCTGAGGAGGGGTCTGGGCCACCTAGACAGTGCCTAAGGGGTCCGGAGAGCCAAAAGACAGCTCTGGGGCACCCCAAAGGTCTGCCCAGGGGCTCTGAGGTGGAGAGAGCAGTGCTAAGAGCTGTGGGGGGCCTGAAGACAGCTCTGGGGCACAGGGACACCTGCCAGAGTAGTCCCGAGGGCAGCAGAGGGGACCCTCAAGGCGTGTGCCAGGCCAAAAGGAGACTCTGGGGGAGAAGGAAGACCTCTGGAGGGGGTCTGGGCCACCTAGACCTTTCCTGAGGGCTCGGCACGAGCAAGGGACAGCTCTGGCTAGCAAGGAAGAGCCAGAGAGTGGTGCGGAGCCCTCTAGAGCGGTGCAAAGGGGCCTAGGGAGCCAAGATCCAGCTCTGGGGCAGAGGGAAACCTGCCAGAGTAGTGCCGAGGGCACCAGAGGGGGCCCTCAAGGCATGTGCCTAGCTAAAAGACCACTCTGGGGAAGGAGGAGGAGCTCAGGAGGGGATCTGGGCCACCTAGACAGTGCCTAAGGGATCTGGGGGGCCAAAAAACAGCTCTGGGGCACAACGAGTACTGCAATTGTAGTTCAGAAGTCACGAGAGGGCTTCTAAGGGCTCTGCATGGCCACAAAGAGACTCTGGGGAAGGAGGAGGAGCTCAGGAGGGGGTCTGGGCCACCTAGACCATTCCTGAGGGCTCAGCACGAGCAAGAGCCAGCTCTGGCTAGCAAGGAAGAGCCAGAGTGTGGTGCGGAGTACTCTAGAGCAGTACGAAGGGGCCTAGGGAGCCAAGATCCAGCTCTGGGCACAAGGAAACCTGCCAGAGTAGTGCCGGGGGCCCCAGAGGGGGCCCTCAAAGGTTTACATGGCCCAAAACCCCACTCTGGGGAAGGAGGAGGAGCTGAGGAGGGGTCTGGGCCACCTAGACAGTGCCTAAGGGGTCTGGAGAGCCAAAAGACTGCTCTGGGGCACCCCAAAGGTCTCCCCAGGGGCTCTGAGGTGGAAAGAGCAGTGCTAAGAGCTGTGGGGGGCCTGAAGACAGCTCAGGGGCAGAGGGAAACCTGCCAGAGTAGTCCCGAGGGCAGCAGAGGGGACCCTCAAGGCGTGTGCCTAGCCAAAAGGCAACTCTGGGGGAGAAGGAAGACCTCTGGAGGGGGTCTGGGCCACCTAGACCTTTCCTGAGGGCTCGGCACGAGCAAGGGACAGATCTGGCTAGCAAGGAAGAGCCAGAGTGTGGTGCGGAGTGCTCTAGAGCAGTGCGAAGGGGCCTAGGGAGCCAAGATCCAGCTCTGGGGCACAGGGAAACCTGCCAGAGTAGTGCCGAGGGCCCCAGAGGGGGCCCTCAAGGCGTGTGCCTAGCCAAAAGACAAGTCTGGGGAAGGAGGAGGAGCTGAGGACGGCGTCTGGGCCACCTAGACAGTGCCTAAGGGGTCCGGAGAGCCAAAAGACAGCTCTGGGGCACGCCAAAGGTCTCCGCAGGGGCTCTGAGATGGATAGAACACTGCTAAGAGCTCTGGGGGGGGCCGAAGACAGCTCTGGGGCAGAGGGAAACCTGCCAGAGTAGTGCCGAGGGCACCAGAGGGGGCCCTCAAGGTGTGTGCCTAGCCAAAAGACAAGTCTGGGGAAGGAGGAGGAGCTGAGGAGGGGGTCTGGGCCACCTAGACCGTTCCTGAGGGCTCAGCACGAGCAAGAGACAGCTCTGGCTAGCAAGGAGGAGCCAAAGAGTGTTGCGGGGTGCTCTAGAGAGTTGCGAAGGGGCCTAGGGAGCCAAGATCCAGCTCTGGGGCACAGGGAAACCTGCCAGAGTAGTGCCGAGGGCCCCAGAGGGGGCCCTCAAGGGTTTACATGGCCCAAAACCCCACTCTGGGGAAGGAGGAGGAGCTGAGGAGGGGTCTGGGCCACCTAGACAGTGCCTAAGGGGTCTGGAGAGCCAAAAGACAGCTCTGGGGCACCCCAAAGGTCTCCCCAGGGGCTCTGAGGTGGAGAGAGCAGTGCTAAGAGCTGTGGGGGGCCTGAAGACAGCTCTGGGGCACAGGGAAACCTGCCAGAGTAGTCCCGAGGGCAGCAGAGGGGACCCTCAAGGCGTGTGCCAGGCCAAAAGGAGACTCTGGGGGAGAAGGAAGACCTCTGGAGGGGGTCTGGGCCACCTAGACCTTTCCTGAGGGCTCGGCACGAGCAAGGGACAGCTCTGGCTAGCAAGGAAGAGCCAGAGAGTGGTGCGGAGCCCTCTAGAGCAGTGCAAAGGGGCCTAGGGAGCCAAGATCCAGCTCTGGGGCACAGGGAAACCTGCCAGAGTAGTGCCGAGGGCACCAGAGGGGGCCCTCAAGGCGTGTGCCTAGCCAAAAGACCACTCTGGGGAAGGAAGAGGAGCTTAGGAGGGGTTCCGGGCCACCTAGACAGTGCCTAAGGGATCTGGGGGGCCAAAAAACAGCTCTGGGGCACAACGAGTACTGCAATTGTAGTTCAGAAGTCACGAGAGGGCTTCTAAGGGCTCTGCATGGCCACAAAGAGACTCTGGGGAAGGAGGAGGAGCTCAGGAGGGGGTCTGGGCCACCTAGACCGTTCCTGAGGGCTCAGCACGAGCAAGGGACAGCTCTGGCTAGCAAGGAAGAGCCAGAGTGTGGTGCGGAGTGCTCTAGGGCAGTGCGAAGGGGCCTAGGGAGCCAAGATCCAGCTCTGGGGCACAGGGACACCTGCCAGAGTAGTGCCGAGGGCACCAGAGGGGGCCCTCAAGGCGTGTGCCTAGCCAAAAGACAAGTCTGGGGAAGGAGGAGGAGCTGAGGACGGCGTCTGGGCCACCTAGACAGTGCCTAAGGGGTCCGGAGAGCCAAAAGACAGCTCTGGGGCACGCCAAAGGTCTCCGCAGGGGCTCTGAGATGGATAGAACACTGCTAAGAGCTGTGGGGGGGCCGAAGACAGCTCTGGGGCAGAGGGAAACCTGCCAGAGTAGTGCCGAGGGCACCAGAGGGGGCCCTCAAGGTGTGTGCCTAGCCAAAAGACAAGTCTGGGGAAGGAGGAGGAGCTGAGGAGGGGTCTGGGCCACCTAGACAGTGCCTAAGGGGTCCGGAGAGCCAAAAGACAGCTCTGGGGCACCCCAAAGGTCTGCCCAGGGGCTCTGAGGTGGAGAGAGCAGTGCTAAGAGCTGTGGGGGGCCTGAAGACAGCTCTGGGGCACAGGGACACCTGCCAGAGTAGTCCCGAGGGCAGCAGAGGGGACCCTCAAGGCGTGTGCCAGGCCAAAAGGAGACTCTGGGGGAGAAGGAAGACCTCTGGAGGGGGTCTGGGCCACCTAGACCTTTCCTGAGGGCTCGGCACGAGCAAGGGACAGCTCTGGCTAGCAAGGAAGAGCCAGAGAGTGGTGCGGAGCCCTCTAGAGCGGTGCAAAGGGGCCTAGGGAGCCAAGATCCAGCTCTGGGGCAGAGGGAAACCTGCCAGAGTAGTGCCGAGGGCACCAGAGGGGGCCCTCAAGGCATGTGCCTAGCTAAAAGACCACTCTGGGGAAGGAGGAGGAGCTCAGGAGGGGATCTGGGCCACCTAGACAGTGCCTAAGGGATCTGGGGGGCCAAAAAACAGCTCTGGGGCACAACGAGTACTGCAATTGTAGTTCAGAAGTCACGAGAGGGCTTCTAAGGGCTCTGCATGGCCACAAAGAGACTCTGGGGAAGGAGGAGGAGCTCAGGAGGGGGTCTGGGCCACCTAGACCATTCCTGAGGGCTCAGCACGAGCAAGAGCCAGCTCTGGCTAGCAAGGAAGAGCCAGAGTGTGGTGCGGAGTACTCTAGAGCAGTACGAAGGGGCCTAGGGAGCCAAGATCCAGCTCTGGGCACAAGGAAACCTGCCAGAGTAGTGCCGGGGGCACCAGAGGGGGCCCTCAAAGGTTTACATGGCCCAAAACCCCACTCTGGGGAAGGAGGAGGAGCTGAGGAGGGGTCTGGGCCACCTAGACAGTGCCTAAGGGGTCTGGAGAGCCAAAAGACTGCTCTGGGGCACCCCAAAGGTCTCCCCAGGGGCTCTGAGGTGGAAAGAGCAGTGCTAAGAGCTGTGGGGGGCCTGAAGACAGCTCAGGGGCAGAGGGAAACCTGCCAGAGTAGTCCCGAGGGCAGCAGAGGGGACCCTCAAGGCGTGTGCCTAGCCAAAAGGCAACTCTGGGGGAGAAGGAAGACCTCTGGAGGGGGTCTGGGCCACCTAGACCTTTCCTGAGGGCTCGGCACGAGCAAGGGACAGATCTGGCTAGCAAGGAAGAGCCAGAGTGTGGTGCGGAGCCCTCTAGAGCAGTGCGAAGGGGCCTAGGGAGCCAAGATCCAGCTCTGGGGCACAGGGAAACCTGCCAGAGTAGTGCCGAGGGCCCCAGAGGGGGCCCTCAAGGCGTGTGCGTAGCCAAAAGACAAGTCTGGGGAAGGAGGAGGAGCTGAGGACGGCGTCTGGGCCACCTAGACAGTGCCTAAGGGGTCCGGAGAGCCAAAAGACAGCTCTGGGGCACGCCAAAGGTCTCCGCAGGGGCTCTGAGATGGATAGAACACTGCTAAGAGCTCTGGGGGGGGCCGAAGACAGCTCTGGGGCAGAGGGAAACCTGCCAGAGTAGTGCCGAGGGCACCAGAGGGGGCCCTCAAGGTGTGTGCCTAGCCAAAAGACAAGTCTGGGGAAGGAGGAGGAGCTCAGGAGGGGGTCTGGGCCACCTAGACCGTTCCTGAGGGCTCAGCACGAGCAAGAGCCAGCTCTGGCTAGCAAGGAGGAGCCAAAGAGTGTTGCGGGGTGCTCTAGAGAGTTGCGAAGGGGCCTAGGGAGCCAAGATCCAGCTCTGGGGCACAGGGAAACCTGCCAGAGTAGTGCCGAGGGCCCCAGAGGGGGCCCTCAAGGGTTTACATGGCCCAAAACCCCACTCTGGGGAAGGAGGAGGAGCTGAGGAGGGGTCTGGGCCACCTAGACAGTGCCTAAGGGGTCTGGAGAGCCAAAAGACAGCTCTGGGGCACCCCAAAGGTCTCCCCAGGGGCTCTGAGGTGGAGAGAGCAGTGCTAAGAGCTGTGGGGGGCCTGAAGACAGCTCTGGGGCACAGGGAAACCTGCCAGAGTAGTCCCGAGGGCAGCAGAGGGGACCCTCAAGGCGTGTGCCAGGCCAAAAGGAGACTCTGGGGGAGAAGGAAGACCTCTGGAGGGGGTCTGGGCCACCTAGACCTTTCCTGAGGGCTCGGCACGAGCAAGGGACAGCTCTGGCTAGCAAGGAAGAGCCAGAGAGTGGTGCGGAGCCCTCTAGAGCAGTGCAAAGGGGCCTAGGGAGCCAAGATCCAGCTCTGGGGCACAGGGAAACCTGCCAGAGTAGTGCCGAGGGCACCAGAGGGGGCCCTCAAGGCGTGTGCCTAGCCAAAAGACCACTCTGGGGAAGGAAGAGGAGCTTAGGAGGGGTTCCGGGCCACCTAGACAGTGCCTAAGGGATCTGGGGGGCCAAAAAACAGCTCTGGGGCACAACGAGTACTGCAATTGTAGTTCAGAAGTCACGAGAGGGCTTCTAAGGGCTCTGCATGGCCACAAAGAGACTCTGGGGAAGGAGGAGGAGCTCAGGAGGGGGTCTGGGCCACCTAGACCGTTCCTGAGGGCTCAGCACGAGCAAGGGACAGCTCTGGCTAGCAAGGAAGAGCCAGAGTGTGGTGCGGAGTGCTCTAGGGCAGTGCGAAGGGGCCTAGGGAGCCAAGATCCAGCTCTGGGGCACAGGGACACCTGCCAGAGTAGTGCCGAGGGCACCAGAGGGGGCCCTCAAGGCGTGTGCCTAGCCAAAAGACAAGTCTGGGGAAGGAGGAGGAGCTGAGGACGGCGTCTGGGCCACCTAGACAGTGCCTAAGGGGTCCGGAGAGCCAAAAGACAGCTCTGGGGCACGCCAAAGGTCTCCGCAGGGGCTCTGAGATGGATAGAACACTGCTAAGAGCTGTGGGGGGGCCGAAGACAGCTCTGGGGCAGAGGGAAACCTGCCAGAGTAGTGCCGAGGGCACCAGAGGGGGCCCTCAAGGTGTGTGCCTAGCCAAAAGACAAGTCTGGGGAAGGAGGAGGAGCTGAGGAGGGGGTCTGGGCCACCTAGACCGTTCCTGAGGGCTCAGCACGAGCAAGAGCCAGCTCTGGCTAGCAAGGAGGAGCCAAAGAGTGTTGCGGGGTGCTCTAGAGAGTTGCGAAGGGGCCTAGGGAGCCAAGATCCAGCTCTGGGCACAGGGACACCTGCCAGAGTAGTGCCGAGGGCCCCAGAGGGGGCCCTCAAGGCGTGTGCGTAGCCAAAAGACAAGTCTGGGGAAGGAGGAGGAGCTGAGGACGGCGTCTGGGCCACCTAGACAGTGCCTAAGGGGTCCGGAGAGCCAAAAGACTGCTCTGGGGCACGCCAAAGGTCTCCGCAGGGGCTCTGAGATGGATAGAACACTGCTAAGAGCTCTGGGGGGGGCCGAAGACAGCTCTGGGGCAGAGGGAAACCTGCCAGAGTAGTGCCGAGGGCACCAGAGGGGGCCCTCAAGGTGTGTGCCTAGCCAAAAGACAAGTCTGGGGAAGGAGGAGGAGCTGAGGAGGGGGTCTGGGCCACCTAGACCGTTCCTGAGGGCTCAGCACGAGCAAGAGACAGCTCTGGCTAGCAAGGAGGAGCCAAAGAGTGTTGCGGGGTGCTCTAGAGAGTTGCGAAGGGGCCTAGGGAGCCAAGATCCAGCTCTGGGGCACAGGGAAACCTGCCAGAGTAGTGCCGAGGGCCCCAGAGGGGGCCCTCAAGGGTTTACATGGCCCAAAACCCCACTCTGGGGAAGGAGGAGGAGCTGAGGAGGGGTCTGGGCCACCTAGACAGTGCCTAAGGGGTCTGGAGAGCCAAAAGACAGCTCTGGGGCACCCCAAAGGTCTCCCCAGGGGCTCTGAGGTGGAGAGAGCAGTGCTAAGAGCTGTGGGGGGCCTGAAGACAGCTCTGGGGCACAGGGAAACCTGCCAGAGTAGTCCCGAGGGCAGCAGAGGGGACCCTCAAGGCGTGTGCCAGGCCAAAAGGAGACTCTGGGGGAGAAGGAAGACCTCTGGAGGGGGTCTGGGCCACCTAGACCTTTCCTGAGGGCTCGGCACGAGCAAGGGACAGCTCTGGCTAGCAAGGAAGAGCCAGAGAGTGGTGCGGAGCCCTCTAGAGCAGTGCAAAGGGGCCTAGGGAGCCAAGATCCAGCTCTGGGGCACAGGGAAACCTGCCAGAGTAGTGCCGAGGGCACCAGAGGGGGCCCTCAAGGCGTGTGCCTAGCCAAAAGACCACTCTGGGGAAGGAAGAGGAGCTTAGGAGGGGTTCCGGGCCACCTAGACAGTGCCTAAGGGATCTGGGGGGCCAAAAAACAGCTCTGGGGCACAACGAGTACTGCAATTGTAGTTCAGAAGTCACGAGAGGGCTTCTAAGGGCTCTGCATGGCCACAAAGAGACTCTGGGGAAGGAGGAGGAGCTCAGGAGGGGGTCTGGGCCACCTAGACCGTTCCTGAGGGCTCAGCACGAGCAAGGGACAGCTCTGGCTAGCAAGGAAGAGCCAGAGTGTGGTGCGGAGTGCTCTAGGGCAGTGCGAAGGGGCCTAGGGAGCCAAGATCCAGCTCTGGGGCACAGGGACACCTGCCAGAGTAGTGCCGAGGGCACCAGAGGGGGCCCTCAAGGCGTGTGCCTAGCCAAAAGACAAGTCTGGGGAAGGAGGAGGAGCTGAGGACGGCGTCTGGGCCACCTAGACAGTGCCTAAGGGGTCCGGAGAGCCAAAAGACAGCTCTGGGGCACGCCAAAGGTCTCCGCAGGGGCTCTGAGATGGATAGAACACTGCTAAGAGCTGTGGGGGGGCCGAAGACAGCTCTGGGGCAGAGGGAAACCTGCCAGAGTAGTGCCGAGGGCACCAGAGGGGGCCCTCAAGGTGTGTGCCTAGCCAAAAGACAAGTCTGGGGAAGGAGGAGGAGCTGAGGAGGGGTCTGGGCCACCTAGACAGTGCCTAAGGGGTCCGGAGAGCCAAAAGACAGCTCTGGGGCACCCCAAAGGTCTGCCCAGGGGCTCTGAGGTGGAGAGAGCAGTGCTAAGAGCTGTGGGGGGCCTGAAGACAGCTCTGGGGCACAGGGACACCTGCCAGAGTAGTCCCGAGGGCAGCAGAGGGGACCCTCAAGGCGTGTGCCAGGCCAAAAGGAGACTCTGGGGGAGAAGGAAGACCTCTGGAGGGGGTCTGGGCCACCTAGACCTTTCCTGAGGGCTCGGCACGAGCAAGGGACAGCTCTGGCTAGCAAGGAAGAGCCAGAGAGTGGTGCGGAGCCCTCTAGAGCGGTGCAAAGGGGCCTAGGGAGCCAAGATCCAGCTCTGGGGCAGAGGGAAACCTGCCAGAGTAGTGCCGAGGGCACCAGAGGGGGCCCTCAAGGCATGTGCCTAGCCAAAAGACCACTCTGGGGAAGGAAGAGGAGCTTAGGAGGGGATCTGGGCCACCTAGACAGTGCCTAAGGGATCTGGGGGGCCAAAAAACAGCTCTGGGGCACAACGAGTACTGCAATTGTAGTTCAGAAGTCACGAGAGGGCTTCTAAGGGCTCTGCATGGCCACAAAGAGACTCTGGGGAAGGAGGAGGAGCTCAGGAGGGGGTCTGGGCCACCTAGACCATTCCTGAGGGCTCAGCACGAGCAAGAGCCAGCTCTGGCTAGCAAGGAAGAGCCAGAGTGTGGTGCGGAGTACTCTAGAGCAGTACGAAGGGGCCTAGGGAGCCAAGATCCAGCTCTGGGCACAAGGAAACCTGCCAGAGTAGTGCCGGGGGCACCAGAGGGGGCCCTCAAAGGTTTACATGGCCCAAAACCCCACTCTGGGGAAGGAGGAGGAGCTGAGGAGGGGTCTGGGCCACCTAGACAGTGCCTAAGGGGTCTGGAGAGCCAAAAGACTGCTCTGGGGCACCCCAAAGGTCTCCCCAGGGGCTCTGAGGTGGAAAGAGCAGTGCTAAGAGCTGTGGGGGGCCTGAAGACAGCTCAGGGGCAGAGGGAAACCTGCCAGAGTAGTCCCGAGGGCAGCAGAGGGGACCCTCAAGGCGTGTGCCTAGCCAAAAGGCAACTCTGGGGGAGAAGGAAGACCTCTGGAGGGGGTCTGGGCCACCTAGACCTTTCCTGAGGGCTCGGCACGAGCAAGGGACAGATCTGGCTAGCAAGGAAGAGCCAGAGTGTGGTGCGGAGCCCTCTAGAGCAGTGCGAAGGGGCCTAGGGAGCCAAGATCCAGCTCTGGGGCACAGGGAAACCTGCCAGAGTAGTGCCGAGGGCCCCAGAGGGGGCCCTCAAGGCGTGTGCGTAGCCAAAAGACAAGTCTGGGGAAGGAGGAGGAGCTGAGGACGGCGTCTGGGCCACCTAGACAGTGCCTAAGGGGTCCGGAGAGCCAAAAGACAGCTCTGGGGCACGCCAAAGGTCTCCGCAGGGGCTCTGAGATGGATAGAACACTGCTAAGAGCTCTGGGGGGGGCCGAAGACAGCTCTGGGGCAGAGGGAAACCTGCCAGAGTAGTGCCGAGGGCACCAGAGGGGGCCCTCAAGGTGTGTGCCTAGCCAAAAGACAAGTCTGGGGAAGGAGGAGGAGCTCAGGAGGGGGTCTGGGCCACCTAGACCGTTCCTGAGGGCTCAGCACGAGCAAGAGCCAGCTCTGGCTAGCAAGGAGGAGCCAAAGAGTGTTGCGGGGTGCTCTAGAGAGTTGCGAAGGGGCCTAGGGAGCCAAGATCCAGCTCTGGGGCACAGGGAAACCTGCCAGAGTAGTGCCGAGGGCCCCAGAGGGGGCCCTCAAGGGTTTACATGGCCCAAAACCCCACTCTGGGGAAGGAGGAGGAGCTGAGGAGGGGTCTGGGCCACCTAGACAGTGCCTAAGGGGTCTGGAGAGCCAAAAGACAGCTCTGGGGCACCCCAAAGGTCTCCCCAGGGGCTCTGAGGTGGAGAGAGCAGTGCTAAGAGCTGTGGGGGGCCTGAAGACAGCTCTGGGGCACAGGGAAACCTGCCAGAGTAGTCCCGAGGGCAGCAGAGGGGACCCTCAAGGCGTGTGCCAGGCCAAAAGGAGACTCTGGGGGAGAAGGAAGACCTCTGGAGGGGGTCTGGGCCACCTAGACCTTTCCTGAGGGCTCGGCACGAGCAAGGGACAGCTCTGGCTAGCAAGGAAGAGCCAGAGAGTGGTGCGGAGCCCTCTAGAGCAGTGCAAAGGGGCCTAGGGAGCCAAGATCCAGCTCTGGGGCACAGGGAAACCTGCCAGAGTAGTGCCGAGGGCACCAGAGGGGGCCCTCAAGGCGTGTGCCTAGCCAAAAGACCACTCTGGGGAAGGAAGAGGAGCTTAGGAGGGGTTCCGGGCCACCTAGACAGTGCCTAAGGGATCTGGGGGGCCAAAAAACAGCTCTGGGGCACAACGAGTACTGCAATTGTAGTTCAGAAGTCACGAGAGGGCTTCTAAGGGCTCTGCATGGCCACAAAGAGACTCTGGGGAAGGAGGAGGAGCTCAGGAGGGGGTCTGGGCCACCTAGACCGTTCCTGAGGGCTCAGCACGAGCAAGGGACAGCTCTGGCTAGCAAGGAAGAGCCAGAGTGTGGTGCGGAGTGCTCTAGGGCAGTGCGAAGGGGCCTAGGGAGCCAAGATCCAGCTCTGGGGCACAGGGACACCTGCCAGAGTAGTGCCGAGGGCACCAGAGGGGGCCCTCAAGGCGTGTGCCTAGCCAAAAGACAAGTCTGGGGAAGGAGGAGGAGCTGAGGACGGCGTCTGGGCCACCTAGACAGTGCCTAAGGGGTCCGGAGAGCCAAAAGACAGCTCTGGGGCACGCCAAAGGTCTCCGCAGGGGCTCTGAGATGGATAGAACACTGCTAAGAGCTGTGGGGGGGCCGAAGACAGCTCTGGGGCAGAGGGAAACCTGCCAGAGTAGTGCCGAGGGCACCAGAGGGGGCCCTCAAGGTGTGTGCCTAGCCAAAAGACAAGTCTGGGGAAGGAGGAGGAGCTGAGGAGGGGGTCTGGGCCACCTAGACCGTTCCTGAGGGCTCAGCACGAGCAAGAGCCAGCTCTGGCTAGCAAGGAGGAGCCAAAGAGTGTTGCAGGGTGCTCTAGAGAGTTGCGAAGGGGCCTAGGGAGCCAAGATCCAGCTCTGGGCACAGGGACACCTGCCAGAGTAGTGCCGAGGGCCCCAGAGGGGGCCCTCAAGGCGTGTGCGTAGCCAAAAGACAAGTCTGGGGAAGGAGGAGGAGCTGAGGACGGCGTCTGGGCCACCTAGACAGTGCCTAAGGGGTCCGGAGAGCCAAAAGACTGCTCTGGGGCACGCCAAAGGTCTCCGCAGGGGCTCTGAGATGGATAGAACACTGCTAAGAGCTGTGGGGGGGCCGAAGACAGCTCTGGGGCAGAGGGAAACCTGCCAGAGTAGTGCCGAGGGCACCAGAGGGGGCCCTCAAGGTGTGTGCCTAGCCAAAAGACAAGTCTGGGGAAGGAGGAGGAGCTGAGGAGGGGGTCTGGGCCACCTAGACCGTTCCTGAGGGCTCAGCACGAGCAAGAGCCAGCTCTGGCTAGCAAGGAGGAGCCAAAGAGTGTTGCGGGGTGCTCTAGAGAGTTGCGAAGGGGCCTAGGGAGCTAAGATCCAGCTCTGGGCACAGGGACACCTGCCAGAGTAGTGCCGAGGGCCCCAGAGGGGGCCCTCAAGGCGTGTGCGTAGCCAAAAGACAAGTCTGGGGAAGGAGGAGGAGCTGAGGACGGCGTCTGGGCCACCTAGACAGTGCCTAAGGGGTCCGGAGAGCCAAAAGACTGCTCTGGGGCACTCCAAAGGTCTCCCCAGGGGCTCTGAGGTGGAGAGAGCAGTGCTAAGAGCTGTGGGGGGCCTGAAGACAGCTCTGGGGCACAGGGAAACCTGCCAGAGTAGTCCCGAGGGCAGCAGAGGGGACCCTCAAGGCGTGTGCCAGGCCAAAAGGAGACTCTGGGGGAGAAGGAAGACCTCTGGAGGGGGTCTGGGCCACCTAGACCTTTCCTGAGGGCTCGGCACGAGCAAGGGACAGCTCTGGCTAGCAAGGAAGAGCCAGAGAGTGGTGCGGAGCCCTCTAGAGCGGTGCAAAGGGGCCTAGGGAGCCAAGATCCAGCTCTGGGGCACAGGAAAACCTGCCAGAGTAGTGCCGAGGGCACCAGAGGGGGCCCTCAAGGCATGTGCCTAGCTAAAAGACCACTCTGGGGAAGGAGGAGGAGCTCAGGAGGGGATCTGGGCCACCTAGACAGTGCCTAAGGGATCTGGGGGGCCAAAAAACAGCTCTGGGGCACAACGAGTACTGCAATTGTAGTTCAGAAGTCACGAGAGGGCTTCTAAGGGCTCTGCATGGCCACAAAGAGACTCTGGGGAAGGAGGAGGAGCTCAGGAGGGGGTCTGGGCCACCTAGACCATTCCTGAGGGCTCAGCACGAGCAAGAGCCAGCTCTGGCTAGCAAGGAAGAGCCAGAGTGTGGTGCGGAGTACTCTAGAGCAGTACGAAGGGGCCTAGGGAGCCAAGATCCAGCTCTGGGCACAAGGAAACCTGCCAGAGTAGTGCCGGGGGCCCCAGAGGGGGCCCTCAAAGGTTTACATGGCCCAAAACCCCACTCTGGGGAAGGAGGAGGAGCTGAGGAGGGGTCTGGGCCACCTAGACAGTGCCTAAGGGGTCTGGAGAGCCAAAAGACTGCTCTGGGGCACGCCAAAGGTCTCCCCAGGGGCTGTGAGCTGGATAGAGCAGTGCTAAGAGCTGTGGGGGGGCCGAAGACAGCTCTGGGGCACAGGGAAACCTGCCAGAGTAGTCCCGAGGGCACCAGAGGGGGCCCTCAAGGCGTGTGCCTAGCCAAAAAACATCTCTGGGGAAGAAGGAGGACCTTAGGAGGGGGTCTGGGCCACCTAGACAGTGCCTAAGGGGTCTGGAGGGCCAGAGGAGTGCTCTGGGGCACGCCAAAGGTCTCCCCAGGGGCTCTGAGGTGGATAGAGCAGTGCTAAGAGCTCTGGGGGGCACCTACACAGCTCTGGGGCACAGGGAAACCTGCCAGAGTGGTCCCGAGGGCACCAGAGGGGGCCCTCAAGGTGTGTGCCTAACCAAAAGACAAGTCTGGGGACGGAAGAGGTGCTGAGGAGGGGGTCTGGGCCACCTAGACAGTGCCTAAGGGGTCCGGAGAGCCAAAACAGTGCTGCGGTCTACCCAGGGGCTCTGAGCTGGATAGATCAGTGCTAAGAGCTGTGGGGGGCACCTACACAGCTCTGAGGCACAGGGAAACCTGCCAGAGTAGTGCCGAGGGCACCAGAGGGGGCCCTCAAGGGTTTACATGACCCAAAATCCCATTCTGGGGAAGGGGGAGGAGCTGAGGAGGGGGTCTGGGCCACCTAGACAGTGCCTAAGGGGTCCGGAGAGCCAAAAGACACCTCTGGGGCACCCCAAAGGTCTCCCCAGGGGCTCTGAGGTGGAGAGAGCAGTGCTAAGAGCTCTGGGGGGCCTGAAGACAGCTCTGGGGCACAGGGACACCTGCCAGAGTAGTGCCGAGGGCCCCAGAGGGGGCCCTCAAGGCGTGTGCGTAGCCAAAAGACCACTCTGGGGAAGGAGGAGGAGCTGAGGAGGGGTCTGGGCCACCTAGACAGTGCCTAAGGGGTCCGGAGAGCCAAAAGACAGCTCTGGGGCACCCCAAAGGTCTCCCCAGGGGCTCTGAGGTGGAGAGAGCAGTGCTAAGAGCTGTGGGGGGCCTGAAGACAGCTCTGGGGCACAGGGACACCTGCCAGAGTAGTCCCGAGGGCAGCAGAGGGGACCCTCAAGGCGTGTGCCAGGCCAAAAGGAGACTCTGGGGGAGAAGGAAGACCTCTGGAGGGGGTCTGGGCCACCTAGACCTTTCCTGAGGGCTCGGCACGAGCAAGGGACAGCTCTGGCTAGCAAGGAAGAGCCAGAGAGTGGTGCGGAGCCCTCTAGAGCGGTGCAAAGGGGCCTAGGGAGCCAAGATCCAGCTCTGGGGCACAGGGAAACCTGCCAGAGTAGTGCCGAGGGCACCAGAGGGGGCCCTCAAGGCATGTGCCTAGCTAAAAGACCACTCTGGGGAAGGAGGAGGAGCTCAGGAGGGGATCTGGGCCACCTAGACAGTGCCTAAGGGATCTGGGGGGCCAAAAAACAGCTCTGGGGCACAACGAGTACTGCAATTGTAGTTCAGAAGTCACGAGAGGGCTTCTAAGGGCTCTGCATGGCCACAAAGAGACTCTGGGGAAGGAGGAGGAGCTCAGGAGGGGGTCTGGGCCACCTAGACCATTCCTGAGGGCTCAGCACGAGCAAGAGCCAGCTCTGGCTAGCAAGGAAGAGCCAGAGTGTGGTGCGGAGTACTCTAGAGCAGTACGAAGGGGCCTAGGGAGCCAAGATCCAGCTCTGGGCACAAGGAAACCTGCCAGAGTAGTGCCGGGGGCCCCAGAGGGGGCCCTCAAAGGTTTACATGGCCCAAAACCCCACTCTGGGGAAGGAGGAGGAGCTGAGGAGGGGTCTGGGCCACCTAGACAGTGCCTAAGAGGTCTGGAGAGCCAAAAGACTGCTCTGGGGCACCCCAAAGGTCTCCCCAGGGGCTCTGAGGTGGAAAGAGCAGTGCTAAGAGCTGTGGGGGGCCTGAAGACAGCTCAGGGGCAGAGGGAAACCTGCCAGAGTAGTCCCGAGGGCACCAGAGGGGACCCTCAAGGCGTGTGCCTAGCCAAAAGGCAACTCTGGGGGAGAAGGAAGACCTCTGGAGGGGGTCTGGGCCACCTAGACCTTTCCTGAGGGCTCGGCACGAGCAAGGGACAGATCTGGCTAGCAAGGAAGAGCCAGAGTGTGGTGCGGAGCCCTCTAGAGCAGTGCGAAGGGGCCTAGGGAGCCAAGATCCAGCTCTGGGGCACAGGGAAACCTGCCAGAGTAGTGCCGAGGGCCCCAGAGGGGGCCCTCAAGGCGTGTGCCTAGCCAAAAGACAAGTCTGGGGAAGGAGGAGGAGCTGAGGACGGCGTCTGGGCCACCTAGACAGTGCCTAAGGGGTCCGGAGAGCCAAAAGACAGCTCTGGGGCACGCCAAAGGTCTCCACAGGGGCTCTGAGATGGATAGAACACTGCTAAGAGCTCTGGGGGGGGCCGAAGACAGCTCTGGGGCAGAGGGAAACCTGCCAGAGTAGTGCCGAGGGCACCAGAGGGGGCCCTCAAGGTGTGTGCCTAGCCAAAAGACAAGTCTGGGGAAGGAGGAGGAGCTGAGGAGGGGGTCTGGGCCACCTAGACCGTTCCTGAGGGCTCAGCACGAGCAAGAGCCAGCTCTGGCTAGCAAGGAGGAGCCAAAGAGTGTTGCGGGGTGCTCTAGAGAGTTGCGAAGGGGCCTAGGGAGCCAAGATCCAGCTCTGGGGCACAGGGAAACCTGCCAGAGTAGTGCCGAGGGCCCCAGAGGGGGCCCTCAAGGGTTTACATGGCCCAAAACCCCACTCTGGGGAAGGAGGAGGAGCTGAGGAGGGGTCTGGGCCACCTAGACAGTGCCTAAGGGGTCTGGAGAGCCAAAAGACAGCTCTGGGGCACCCCAAAGGTCTCCCCAGGGGCTCTGAGGTGGAGAGAGCAGTGCTAAGAGCTGTGGGGGGCCTGAAGACAGCTCTGGGGCACAGGGAAACCTGCCAGAGTAGTGCCGAGGGCAGCAGAGGGGACCCTCAAGGCGTGTGCCAGGCCAAAAGGAGACTCTGGGGGAGAAGGAAGACCTCTGGAGGGGGTCTGGGCCACCTAGACCTTTCCTGAGGGCTCGGCACGAGCAAGGGACAGCTCTGGCTAGCAAGGAAGAGCCAGAGAGTGGTGCGGAGCCCTCTAGAGCAGTGCAAAGGGGCCTAGGGAGCCAAGATCCAGCTCTGGGGCACAGGGAAACCTGCCAGAGTAGTGCCGAGGGCACCAGAGGGGGCCCTCAAGGCGTGTGCCTAGCCAAAAGACCACTCTGGGGAAGGAAGAGGAGCTTAGGAGGGGTTCCGGGCCACCTAGACAGTGCCTAAGGGATCTGGGGGGCCAAAAAACAGCTCTGGGGCACAACGAGTACTGCAATTGTAGTTCAGAAGTCACGAGAGGGCTTCTAAGGGCTCTGCATGGCCACAAAGAGACTCTGGGGAAGGAGGAGGAGCTCAGGAGGGGGTCTGGGCCACCTAGACCGTTCCTGAGGGCTCAGCACGAGCAAGAGCCAGCTCTGGCTAGCAAGGAAGAGCCAGAGTGTGGTGCGGAGTGCTCTAGGGCAGTGCGAAGGGGCCTAGGGAGCCAAGATCCAGCTCTGGGGCACAGGGACACCTGCCAGAGTAGTGCCGAGGGCCCCAGAGGGGGCCCTCAAGGCGTGTGCGTAGCCAAAAGACAAGTCTGGGGAAGGAGGAGGAGCTGAGGACGGCGTCTGGGCCACCTAGACAGTGCCTAAGGGGTCCGGAGAGCCAAAAGACAGCTCTGGGGCACGCCAAAGGTCTCCGCAGGGGCTCTGAGATGGATAGAACACTGCTAAGAGCTGTGGGGGGGCCGAAGACAGCTCTGGGGCAGAGGGAAACCTGCCAGAGTAGTGCCGAGGGCACCAGAGGGGGCCCTCAAGGTGTGTGCCTAGCCAAAAGACAAGTCTGGGGAAGGAGGAGGAGCTCAGGAGGGGGTCTGGGCCACCTAGACCGTTCCTGAGGGCTCAGCACGAGCAAGAGCCAGCTCTGGCTAGCAAGGAGGAGCCAAAGAGTGTTGCGGGGTGCTCTAGAGAGTTGCGAAGGGGCCTAGGGAGCCAAGATCCAGCTCTGGGCACAGGGACACCTGCCAGAGTAGTGCCGAGGGCCCCAGAGGGGGCCCTCAAGGCGTGTGCGTAGCCAAAAGACAAGTCTGGGGAAGGAGGAGGAGCTGAGGACGGCGTCTGGGCCACCTAGACAGTGCCTAAGGGGTCCGGAGAGCCAAAAGACAGCTCTGGGGCACGCCAAAGGTCTCCGCAGGGGCTCTGAGATGGATAGAACACTGCTAAGAGCTGTGGGGGGGCCGAAGACAGCTCTGGGGCAGAGGGAAACCTGCCAGAGTAGTGCCGAGGGCACCAGAGGGGGCCCTCAAGGTGTGTGCCTAGCCAAAAGACAAGTCTGGGGAAGGAGGAGGAGCTGAGGAGGGGGTCTGGGCCACCTAGACCGTTCCTGAGGGCTCAGCACGAGCAAGAGACAGCTCTGGCTAGCAAGGAGGAGCCAAAGAGTGTTGCGGGGTGCTCTAGAGAGTTGCGAAGGGGCCTAGGGAGCTAAGATCCAGCTCTGGGCACAGGGACACCTGCCAGAGTAGTGCCGAGGGCCCCAGAGGGGGCCCTCAAGGCGTGTGCGTAGCCAAAAGACAAGTCTGGGGAAGGAGGAGGAGCTGAGGACGGTGTCTGGGCCACCTAGACAGTGCCTAAGGGGTCCGGAGAGCCAAAAGACAGCTCTGGGGCACTCCAAAGGTCTCCCCAGGGGCTCTGAGGTGGAGAGAGCAGTGCTAAGAGCTGTGGGGGGCCTGAAGACAGCTCTGGGGCACAGGGAAACCTGCCAGAGTAGTGCCGAGGGCAGCAGAGGGGACCCTCAAGGCGTGTGCCAGGCCAAAAGGAGACTCTGGGGGAGAAGGAAGACCTCTGGAGGGGGTCTGGGCCACCTAGACCTTTCCTGAGGGCTCGGCACGAGCAAGGGACAGCTCTGGCTAGCAAGGAAGAGCCAGAGAGTGGTGCGGAGCCCTCTAGAGCGGTGCAAAGGGGCCTAGGGAGCCAAGATCCAGCTCTGGGGCACAGGGACACCTGCCAGAGTAGTGCCGAGGGCACCAGAGGGGGCCCTCAAGGCGTGTGCCTAGCCAAAAGACAAGTCTGGGGAAGGAGGAGGAGCTGAGGACGGCGTCTGGGCCACCTAGACAGTGCCTAAGGGGTCCGGAGAGCCAAAAGACTGCTCTGGGGCACGCCAAAGGTCTCCGCAGGGGCTCTGAGATGGATAGAACACTGCTAAGAGCTGTGGGGGGGCCGAAGACAGCTCTGGGGCAGAGGGAAACCTGCCAGAGTAGTGCCGAGGGCACCAGAGGGGGCCCTCAAGGTGTGTGCCTAGCCAAAAGACAAGTCTGGGGAAGGAGGAGGAGCTGAGGAGGGGGTCTGGGCCACCTAGACCGTTCCTGAGGGCTCAGCACGAGCAAGAGCCAGCTCTGGCTAGCAAGGAGGAGCCAAAGAGTGTTGCGGGGTGCTCTAGAGAGTTGCGAAGGGGCCTAGGGAGCTAAGATCCAGCTCTGGGCACAGGGACACCTGCCAGAGTAGTGCCGAGGGCCCCAGAGGGGGCCCTCAAGGCGTGTGCGTAGCCAAAAGACAAGTCTGGGGAAGGAGGAGGAGCTGAGGACGGCGTCTGGGCCACCTAGACAGTGCCTAAGGGGTCCGGAGAGCCAAAAGACTGCTCTGGGGCACTCCAAAGGTCTCCCCAGGGGCTCTGAGGTGGAGAGAGCAGTGCTAAGAGCTGTGGGGGGCCTGAAGACAGCTCTGGGGCACAGGGAAACCTGCCAGAGTAGTCCCGAGGGCAGCAGAGGGGACCCTCAAGGCGTGTGCCAGGCCAAAAGGAGACTCTGGGGGAGAAGGAAGACCTCTGGAGGGGGTCTGGGCCACCTAGACCTTTCCTGAGGGCTCGGCACGAGCAAGGGACAGCTCTGGCTAGCAAGGAAGAGCCAGAGAGTGGTGCGGAGCCCTCTAGAGCGGTGCAAAGGGGCCTAGGGAGCCAAGATCCAGCTCTGGGGCACAGGGAAACCTGCCAGAGTAGTGCCGAGGGCACCAGAGGGGGCCCTCAAGGCATGTGCCTAGCTAAAAGACCACTCTGGGGAAGGAGGAGGAGCTCAGGAGGGGATCTGGGCCACCTAGACAGTGCCTAAGGGATCTGGGGGGCCAAAAAACAGCTCTGGGGCACAACGAGTACTGCAATTGTAGTTCAGAAGTCACGAGAGGGCTTCTAAGGGCTCTGCATGGCCACAAAGAGACTCTGGGGAAGGAGGAGGAGCTCAGGAGGGGGTCTGGGCCACCTAGACCATTCCTGAGGGCTCAGCACGAGCAAGAGCCAGCTCTGGCTAGCAAGGAAGAGCCAGAGTGTGGTGCGGAGTACTCTAGAGCAGTACGAAGGGGCCTAGGGAGCCAAGATCCAGCTCTGGGCACAAGGAAACCTGCCAGAGTAGTGCCGGGGGCCCCAGAGGGGGCCCTCAAAGGTTTACATGGCCCAAAACCCCACTCTGGGGAAGGAGGAGGAGCTGAGGAGGGGTCTGGGCCACCTAGACAGTGCCTAAGGGGTCTGGAGAGCCAAAAGACTGCTCTGGGGCACCCCAAAGGTCTCCCCAGGGGCTCTGAGGTGGAAAGAGCAGTGCTAAGAGCTGTGGGGGGCCTGAAGACAGCTCTGGGGCACAGGGAAACCTGCCAGAGTAGTCCCGAGGGCAGCAGAGGGGACCCTCAAGGCGTGTGCCTAGCCAAAAGGCAACTCTGGGGGAGAAGGAAGACCTCTGGAGGGGGTCTGGGCCACCTAGACCTTTCCTGAGGGCTCGGCACGAGCAAGGGACAGATCTGGCTAGCAAGGAAGAGCCAGAGTGTGGTGCGGAGCCCTCTAGAGCAGTGCGAAGGGGCCTAGGGAGCCAAGATCCAGCTCTGGGGCACAGGGAAACCTGCCAGAGTAGTGCCGAGGGCACCAGAGGGGGCCCTCAAGGCGTGTGCCTAGCCAAAAGACAAGTCTGGGGAAGGAGGAGGAGCTGAGGACGGCGTCTGGGCCACCTAGACAGTGCCTAAGGGGTCCGGAGAGCCAAAAGACAGCTCTGGGGCACGCCAAAGGTCTCCGCAGGGGCTCTGAGATGGATAGAACACTGCTAAGAGCTCTGGGGGGGGCCGAAGACAGCTCTGGGGCAGAGGGAAACCTGCCAGAGTAGTGCCGAGGGCACCAGAGGGGGCCCTCAAGGTGTGTGCCTAGCCAAAAGACAAGTCTGGGGAAGGAGGAGGAGCTCAGGAGGGGGTCTGGGCCACCTAGACCGTTCCTGAGGGCTCAGCACGAGCAAGAGCCAGCTCTGGCTAGCAAGGAGGAGCCAAAGAGTGTTGCGGGGTGCTCTAGAGAGTTGCGAAGGGGCCTAGGGAGCCAAGATCCAGCTCTGGGGCACAGGGAAACCTGCCAGAGTAGTGCCGAGGGCCCCAGAGGGGGCCCTCAAGGGTTTACATGGCCCAAAACCCCACTCTGGGGAAGGAGGAGGAGCTGAGGAGGGGTCTGGGCCACCTAGACAGTGCCTAAGGGGTCTGGAGAGCCAAAAGACAGCTCTGGGGCACCCCAAAGGTCTCCCCAGGGGCTCTGAGGTGGAGAGAGCAGTGCTAAGAGCTGTGGGGGGCCTGAAGACAGCTCAGGGGCAGAGGGAAACCTGCCAGAGTAGTCCCGAGGGCAGCAGAGGGGACCCTCAAGGCGTGTGCCAGGCCAAAAGGAGACTCTGGGGGAGAAGGAAGACCTCTGGAGGGGGTCTGGGCCACCTAGACCTTTCCTGAGGGCTCGGCACGAGCAAGGGACAGCTCTGGCTAGCAAGGAAGAGCCAGAGAGTGGTGCGGAGCCCTCTAGAGCGGTGCAAAGGGGCCTAGGGAGCCAAGATCCAGCTCTGGGGCACAGGGAAACCTGCCAGAGTAGTGCCGAGGGCACCAGAGGGGGCCCTCAAGGCGTGTGCCTAGCCAAAAGACCACTCTGGGGAAGGAAGAGGAGCTTAGGAGGGGTTCCGGGCCACCTAGACAGTGCCTAAGGGATCTGGGGGGCCAAAAAACAGCTCTGGGGCACAACGAGTACTGCAATTGTAGTTCAGAAGTCACGAGAGGGCTTCTAAGGGCTCTGCATGGCCACAAAGAGACTCTGGGGAAGGAGGAGGAGCTCAGGAGGGGGTCTGGGCCACCTAGACCGTTCCTGAGGGCTCAGCACGAGCAAGAGCCAGCTCTGGCTAGCAAGGAAGAGCCAGAGTGTGGTGCGGAGTGCTCTAGGGCAGTGCGAAGGGGCCTAGGGAGCCAAGATCCAGCTCTGGGGCACAGGGACACCTGCCAGAGTAGTGCCGAGGGCCCCAGAGGGGGCCCTCAAGGCGTGTGCCTAGCCAAAAGACAAGTCTGGGGAAGGAGGAGGAGCTGAGGACGGTGTCTGGGCCACCTAGACAGTGCCTAAGGGGTCCGGAGAGCCAAAAGACTGCTCTGGGGCACGCCAAAGGTCTCCGCAGGGGCTCTGAGGTGGAGAGAGCAGTGCTAAGAGCTGTGGGGGCCCCGAAGACAGCTCTGGGGCACAGGGAAACCTGCCAGAGTAGTGCCGAGGGCACCAGAGGGGGCCCTCAAGGTGTGTGCCTAGCCAAAAGACAAGTCTGGGGAAGGAGGAGGAGCTGAGGAGGGGGTCTGGGCCACCTAGACCGTTCCTGAGGGCTCAGCACGAGCAAGAGCCAGCTCTGGCTAGCAAGGAGGAGCCAAAGAGTGTTGCGGGGTGCTCTAGAGAGTTGCGAAGGGGCCTAGGGAGCCAAGATCCAGCTCTGGGCACAGGGACACCTGCCAGAGTAGTGCCGAGGGCCCCAGAGGGGGCCCTCAAGGCGTGTGCCTAGCCAAAAGACAAGTCTGGGGAAGGAGGAGGAGCTGAGGACGGTGTCTGGGCCACCTAGACAGTGCCTAAGGGGTCCGGAGAGCCAAAAGACTGCTCTGGGGCACGCCAAAGGTCTCCGCAGGGGCTCTGAGATGGATAGAACACTGCTAAGAGCTGTGGGGGGGCTGAAGACAGCTCTGGGGCAGAGGGAAACCTGCCAGAGTAGTGCCGAGGGCACCAGAGGGGGCCCTCAAGGTGTGTGCCTAGCCAAAAGACAAGTCTGGGGAAGGAGGAGGAGCTCAGGAGGGGGTCTGGGCCACCTAGACCGTTCCTGAGGGCTCAGCACGAGCAAGAGCCAGCTCTGGCTAGCAAGGAGGAGCCAAAGAGTGTTGCGGGGTGCTCTAGAGAGTTGCGAAGGGGCCTAGGGAGCTAAGATCCAGCTCTGGGCACAGGGACACCTGCCAGAGTAGTGCCGAGGGCCCCAGAGGGGGCCCTCAAGGCGTGTGCGTAGCCAAAAGACAAGTCTGGGGAAGGAGGAGGAGCTGAGGACGGCGTCTGGGCCACCTAGACAGTGCCTAAGGGGTCCGGAGAGCCAAAAGACTGCTCTGGGGCACTCCAAAGGTCTCCCCAGGGGCTCTGAGGTGGAGAGAGCAGTGCTAAGAGCTGTGGGGGGCCTGAAGACAGCTCTGGGGCAGAGGGAAACCTGCCAGAGTAGTCCCGAGGGCAGCAGAGGGGACCCTCAAGGCGTGTGCCAGGCCAAAAGGAGACTCTGGGGGAGAAGGAAGACCTCTGGAGGGGGTCTGGGCCACCTAGACCTTTCCTGAGGGCTCGGCACGAGCAAGGGACAGCTCTGGCTAGCAAGGAAGAGCCAGAGAGTGGTGCGGAGCCCTCTAGAGCGGTGCAAAGGGGCCTAGGGAGCCAAGATCCAGCTCTGGGGCACAGGGAAACCTGCCAGAGTAGTGCCGAGGGCACCAGAGGGGGCCCTCAAGGCATGTGCCTAGCTAAAAGACCACTCTGGGGAAGGAGGAGGAGCTCAGGAGGGGATCTGGGCCACCTAGACAGTGCCTAAGGGATCTGGGGGGCCAAAAAACAGCTCTGGGGCACAACGAGTACTGCAATTGTAGTTCAGAAGTCACGAGAGGGCTTCTAAGGGCTCTGCATGGCCACAAAGAGACTCTGGGGAAGGAGGAGGAGCTCAGGAGGGGGTCTGGGCCACCTAGACCATTCCTGAGGGCTCAGCACGAGCAAGAGCCAGCTCTGGCTAGCAAGGAAGAGCCAGAGTGTGGTGCGGAGTACTCTAGAGCAGTACGAAGGGGCCTAGGGAGCCAAGATCCAGCTCTGGGCACAAGGAAACCTGCCAGAGTAGTGCCGAGGGCCCCAGAGGGGGCCCTCAAAGGTTTACATGGCCCAAAACCCCACTCTGGGGAAGGAGGAGGAGCTGAGGAGGGGTCTGGGCCACCTAGACAGTGCCTAAGGGGTCTGGAGAGCCAAAAGACTGCTCTGGGGCACCCCAAAGGTCTCCCCAGGGGCTCTGAGGTGGAAAGAGCAGTGCTAAGAGCTGTGGGGGGCCTGAAGACAGCTCTGGGGCACAGGGAAACCTGCCAGAGTAGTCCCGAGGGCAGCAGAGGGGACCCTCAAGGCGTGTGCCTAGCCAAAAGGCAACTCTGGGGGAGAAGGAAGACCTCTGGAGGGGGTCTGGGCCACCTAGACCTTTCCTGAGGGCTCGGCACGAGCAAGGGACAGATCTGGCTAGCAAGGAAGAGCCAGAGTGTGGTGCGGAGCCCTCTAGAGCAGTGCGAAGGGGCCTAGGGAGCCAAGATCCAGCTCTGGGGCACAGGGAAACCTGCCAGAGTAGTGCCGAGGGCACCAGAGGGGGCCCTCAAGGCGTGTGCCTAGCCAAAAGACAAGTCTGGGGAAGGAGGAGGAGCTGAGGACGGCGTCTGGGCCACCTAGACAGTGCCTAAGGGGTCCGGAGAGCCAAAAGACAGCTCTGGGGCACGCCAAAGGTCTCCGCAGGGGCTCTGAGATGGATAGAACACTGCTAAGAGCTCTGGGGGGGGCCGAAGACAGCTCTGGGGCAGAGGGAAACCTGCCAGAGTAGTGCCGAGGGCACCAGAGGGGGCCCTCAAGGTGTGTGCCTAGCCAAAAGACAAGTCTGGGGAAGGAGGAGGAGCTCAGGAGGGGGTCTGGGCCACCTAGACCGTTCCTGAGGGCTCAGCACGAGCAAGAGCCAGCTCTGGCTAGCAAGGAGGAGCCAAAGAGTGTTGCGGGGTGCTCTAGAGAGTTGCGAAGGGGCCTAGGGAGCCAAGATCCAGCTCTGGGGCACAGGGAAACCTGCCAGAGTAGTGCCGAGGGCCCCAGAGGGGGCCCTCAAGGGTTTACATGGCCCAAAACCCCACTCTGGGGAAGGAGGAGGAGCTGAGGAGGGGTCTGGGCCACCTAGACAGTGCCTAAGGGGTCTGGAGAGCCAAAAGACAGCTCTGGGGCACCCCAAAGGTCTCCCCAGGGGCTCTGAGGTGGAGAGAGCAGTGCTAAGAGCTGTGGGGGGCCTGAAGACAGCTCAGGGGCAGAGGGAAACCTGCCAGAGTAGTCCCGAGGGCAGCAGAGGGGACCCTCAAGGCGTGTGCCAGGCCAAAAGGAGACTCTGGGGGAGAAGGAAGACCTCTGGAGGGGGTCTGGGCCACCTAGACCTTTCCTGAGGGCTCGGCACGAGCAAGAGACAGCTCTGGCTAGCAAGGAAGAGCCAGAGAGTGGTGCGGAGCCCTCTAGAGCGGTGCAAAGGGGCCTAGGGAGCCAAGATCCAGCTCTGGGGCACAGGGAAACCTGCCAGAGTAGTGCCGAGGGCCCCAGAGGGGGCCCTCAAGGCGTGTGCCTAGCCAAAAGACCACTCTGGGGAAGGAAGAGGAGCTTAGGAGGGGTTCCGGGCCACCTAGACAGTGCCTAAGGGATCTGGGGGGCCAAAAAACAGCTCTGGGGCACAACGAGTACTGCAATTGTAGTTCAGAAGTCACGAGAGGGCTTCTAAGGGCTCTGCATGGCCACAAAGAGACTCTGGGGAAGGAGGAGGAGCTCAGGAGGGGGTCTGGGCCACCTAGACCGTTCCTGAGGGCTCAGCACGAGCAAGAGCCAGCTCTGGCTAGCAAGGAAGAGCCAGAGTGTGGTGCGGAGTGCTCTAGGGCAGTGCGAAGGGGCCTAGGGAGCCAAGATCCAGCTCTGGGGCACAGGGACACCTGCCAGAGTAGTGCCGAGGGCCCCAGAGGGGGCCCTCAAGGCGTGTGCCTAGCCAAAAGACAAGTCTGGGGAAGGAGGAGGAGCTGAGGACGGTGTCTGGGCCACCTAGACAGTGCCTAAGGGGTCCGGAGAGCCAAAAGACTGCTCTGGGGCACGCCAAAGGTCTCCGCAGGGGCTCTGAGGTGGAGAGAGCAGTGCTAAGAGCTGTGGGGGCCCCGAAGACAGCTCTGGGGCACAGGGAAACCTGCCAGAGTAGTGCCGAGGGCACCAGAGGGGGCCCTCAAGGTGTGTGCCTAGCCAAAAGACAAGTCTGGGGAAGGAGGAGGAGCTGAGGAGGGGGTCTGGGCCACCTAGACCGTTCCTGAGGGCTCAGCACGAGCAAGAGCCAGCTCTGGCTAGCAAGGAGGAGCCAAAGAGTGTTGCGGGGTGCTCTAGAGAGTTGCGAAGGGGCCTAGGGAGCCAAGATCCAGCTCTGGGCACAGGGACACCTGCCAGAGTAGTGCCGAGGGCCCCAGAGGGGGCCCTCAAGGCGTGTGCCTAGCCAAAAGACAAGTCTGGGGAAGGAGGAGGAGCTGAGGACGGTGTCTGGGCCACCTAGACAGTGCCTAAGGGGTCCGGAGAGCCAAAAGACTGCTCTGGGGCACGCCAAAGGTCTCCGCAGGGGCTCTGAGATGGATAGAACACTGCTAAGAGCTGTGGGGGGGCCGAAGACAGCTCTGGGGCAGAGGGAAACCTGCCAGAGTAGTGCCGAGGGCACCAGAGGGGGCCCTCAAGGTGTGTGCCTAGCCAAAAGACAAGTCTGGGGAAGGAGGAGGAGCTGAGGAGGGGGTCTGGGCCACCTAGACCGTTCCTGAGGGCTCAGCACGAGCAAGAGCCAGCTCTGGCTAGCAAGGAGGAGCCAAAGAGTGTTGCGGGGTGCTCTAGAGAGTTGCGAAGGGGCCTAGGGAGCTAAGATCCAGCTCTGGGCACAGGGACACCTGCCAGAGTAGTGCCGAGGGCCCCAGAGGGGGCCCTCAAGGCGTGTGCGTAGCCAAAAGACAAGTCTGGGGAAGGAGGAGGAGCTGAGGACGGCGTCTGGGCCACCTAGACAGTGCCTAAGGGGTCCGGAGAGCCAAAAGACTGCTCTGGGGCACTCCAAAGGTCTCCCCAGGGGCTCTGAGGTGGAGAGAGCAGTGCTAAGAGCTGTGGGGGGCCTGAAGACAGCTCTGGGGCACAGGGAAACCTGCCAGAGTAGTCCCGAGGGCAGCAGAGGGGACCCTCAAGGCGTGTGCCAGGCCAAAAGGAGACTCTGGGGGAGAAGGAAGACCTCTGGAGGGGGTCTGGGCCACCTAGACCTTTCCTGAGGGCTCGGCACGAGCAAGGGACAGCTCTGGCTAGCAAGGAAGAGCCAGAGAGTGGTGCGGAGCCCTCTAGAGCGGTGCAAAGGGGCCTAGGGAGCCAAGATCCAGCTCTGGGGCACAGGGAAACCTGCCAGAGTAGTGCCGAGGGCACCAGAGGGGGCCCTCAAGGCATGTGCCTAGCCAAAAGACCACTCTGGGGAAGGAAGAGGAGCTTAGGAGGGGTTCCGGGCCACCTAGACAGTGCCTAAGGGATCTGGGGGGCCAAAAAACAGCTCTGGGGCACAACGAGTACTGCAATTGTAGTTCAGAAGTCACGAGAGGGCTTCTAAGGGCTCTGCATGGCCACAAAGAGACTCTGGGGAAGGAGGAGGAGCTCAGGAGGGGGTCTGGGCCACCTAGACCATTCCTGAGGGCTCAGCACGAGCAAGAGCCAGCTCTGGCTAGCAAGGAGGAGCCAGAGAGTGGTGCGGAGTGCTCTAGAGCAGTGCGAAGGGGCCTAGGGAGCCAAGATCCAGCTCTGGGCACAGGGACACCTGCCAGAGTAGTGCCGAGGGCCCCAGAGGGGGCCCTCAAGGCGTGTGCGTAGCCAAAAGACAAGTCTGGGGAAGGAGGAGGAGCTGAGGACGGCGTCTGGGCCACCTAGACAGTGCCTAAGGGGTCCGGAGAGCCAAAAGACAGCTCTGGGGCACGCCAAAGGTCTCCCCAGGGGCTCTGAGCTGGATAGAGCAGTGCTAAGAGCTGTGGGGGGGCCGAAGACAGCTCTGGGGCAGAGGGAAACCTGCCAGAGTAGTCCCGAGGGCACCAGAGGGGGCCCTCAAGGCGTGTGCCTAGCCAAAAAACATCTCTGGGGAAGAAGGAGGACCTTAGGAGGGGGTCTGGGCCACCTAGACAGTGCCTAAGGGGTCTGGAGGGCCAGAGGAGTGCTCTGGGGCACGCCAAAGGTCTGCCCAGGGGCTCTGAGGTGGATAGAGCAGTGCTAAGAGCTCTGGGGGGCACCTACACAGCTCTGGGGCACAGGGAAACCTGCCAGAGTGGTCCCGAGGGCACCAGAGGGGGCCCTCAAGGTGTGTGCCTAGCCAAAAGACAAGTCTGGGGAAGGAGGAGGAGCTGAGGAGGGGGTCTGGGCCACCTAGACCGTTCCTGAGGGCTCAGCACGAGCAAGAGCCAGCTCTGGCTAGCAAGGAGGAGCCAAAGAGTGTTGCGGGGTGCTCTAGAGAGTTGCGAAGGGGCCTAGGGAGCTAAGATCCAGCTCTGGGCACAGGGACACCTGCCAGAGTAGTGCCGAGGGCCCCAGAGGGGGCCCTCAAGGCGTGTGCGTAGCCAAAAGACAAGTCTGGGGAAGGAGGAGGAGCTGAGGACGGCGTCTGGGCCACCTAGACAGTGCCTAAGGGGTCCGGAGAGCCAAAAGACTGCTCTGGGGCACTCCAAAGGTCTCCCCAGGGGCTCTGAGGTGGAGAGAGCAGTGCTAAGAGCTGTGGGGGGCCTGAAGACAGCTCTGGGGCAGAGGGAAACCTGCCAGAGTAGTGCCGAGGGCACCAGAGGGGGCCCTCAAGGTGTGTGCCTAGCCAAAAGACAAGTCTGGGGAAGGAGGAGGAGCTCAGGAGGGGGTCTGGGCCACCTAGACCGTTCCTGAGGGCTCAGCACGAGCAAGAGCCAGCTCTGGCTAGCAAGGAGGAGCCAAAGAGTGTTGCGGGGTGCTCTAGAGAGTTGCGAAGGGGCCTAGGGAGCCAAGATCCAGCTCTGGGGCACAGGGAAACCTGCCAGAGTAGTGCCGAGGGCCCCAGAGGGGGCCCTCAAGGGTTTACATGGCCCAAAACCCCACTCTGGGGAAGGAGGAGGAGCTGAGGAGGGGTCTGGGCCACCTAGACAGTGCCTAAGGGGTCTGGAGAGCCAAAAGACAGCTCTGGGGCACCCCAAAGGTCTCCCCAGGGGCTCTGAGGTGGAGAGAGCAGTGCTAAGAGCTGTGGGGGGCCTGAAGACAGCTCAGGGGCAGAGGGAAACCTGCCAGAGTAGTCCCGAGGGCAGCAGAGGGGACCCTCAAGGCGTGTGCCAGGCCAAAAGGAGACTCTGGGGGAGAAGGAAGACCTCTGGAGGGGGTCTGGGCCACCTAGACCTTTCCTGAGGGCTCGGCACGAGCAAGAGACAGCTCTGGCTAGCAAGGAAGAGCCAGAGAGTGGTGCGGAGCCCTCTAGAGCGGTGCAAAGGGGCCTAGGGAGCCAAGATCCAGCTCTGGGGCACAGGGAAACCTGCCAGAGTAGTGCCGAGGGCCCCAGAGGGGGCCCTCAAGGCGTGTGCCTAGCCAAAAGACCACTCTGGGGAAGGAAGAGGAGCTTAGGAGGGGTTCCGGGCCACCTAGACAGTGCCTAAGGGATCTGGGGGGCCAAAAAACAGCTCTGGGGCACAACGAGTACTGCAATTGTAGTTCAGAAGTCACGAGAGGGCTTCTAAGGGCTCTGCATGGCCACAAAGAGACTCTGGGGAAGGAGGAGGAGCTCAGGAGGGGGTCTGGGCCACCTAGACCGTTCCTGAGGGCTCAGCACGAGCAAGAGCCAGCTCTGGCTAGCAAGGAAGAGCCAGAGTGTGGTGCGGAGTGCTCTAGGGCAGTGCGAAGGGGCCTAGGGAGCCAAGATCCAGCTCTGGGGCACAGGGACACCTGCCAGAGTAGTGCCGAGGGCCCCAGAGGGGGCCCTCAAGGCGTGTGCCTAGCCAAAAGACAAGTCTGGGGAAGGAGGAGGAGCTGAGGACGGTGTCTGGGCCACCTAGACAGTGCCTAAGGGGTCCGGAGAGCCAAAAGACTGCTCTGGGGCACGCCAAAGGTCTCCGCAGGGGCTCTGAGGTGGAGAGAGCAGTGCTAAGAGCTGTGGGGGCCCCGAAGACAGCTCTGGGGCACAGGGAAACCTGCCAGAGTAGTGCCGAGGGCACCAGAGGGGGCCCTCAAGGTGTGTGCCTAGCCAAAAGACAAGTCTGGGGAAGGAGGAGGAGCTGAGGAGGGGGTCTGGGCCACCTAGACCGTTCCTGAGGGCTCAGCACGAGCAAGAGCCAGCTCTGGCTAGCAAGGAGGAGCCAAAGAGTGTTGCGGGGTGCTCTAGAGAGTTGCGAAGGGGCCTAGGGAGCCAAGATCCAGCTCTGGGCACAGGGACACCTGCCAGAGTAGTGCCGAGGGCCCCAGAGGGGGCCCTCAAGGCGTGTGCCTAGCCAAAAGACAAGTCTGGGGAAGGAGGAGGAGCTGAGGACGGTGTCTGGGCCACCTAGACAGTGCCTAAGGGGTCCGGAGAGCCAAAAGACTGCTCTGGGGCACGCCAAAGGTCTCCGCAGGGGCTCTGAGATGGATAGAACACTGCTAAGAGCTGTGGGGGGGCCGAAGACAGCTCTGGGGCAGAGGGAAACCTGCCAGAGTAGTGCCGAGGGCACCAGAGGGGGCCCTCAAGGTGTGTGCCTAGCCAAAAGACAAGTCTGGGGAAGGAGGAGGAGCTGAGGAGGGGGTCTGGGCCACCTAGACCGTTCCTGAGGGCTCAGCACGAGCAAGAGCCAGCTCTGGCTAGCAAGGAGGAGCCAAAGAGTGTTGCGGGGTGCTCTAGAGAGTTGCGAAGGGGCCTAGGGAGCTAAGATCCAGCTCTGGGCACAGGGACACCTGCCAGAGTAGTGCCGAGGGCCCCAGAGGGGGCCCTCAAGGCGTGTGCGTAGCCAAAAGACAAGTCTGGGGAAGGAGGAGGAGCTGAGGACGGCGTCTGGGCCACCTAGACAGTGCCTAAGGGGTCCGGAGAGCCAAAAGACTGCTCTGGGGCACTCCAAAGGTCTCCCCAGGGGCTCTGAGGTGGAGAGAGCAGTGCTAAGAGCTGTGGGGGGCCTGAAGACAGCTCTGGGGCACAGGGAAACCTGCCAGAGTAGTCCCGAGGGCAGCAGAGGGGACCCTCAAGGCGTGTGCCAGGCCAAAAGGAGACTCTGGGGGAGAAGGAAGACCTCTGGAGGGGGTCTGGGCCACCTAGACCTTTCCTGAGGGCTCGGCACGAGCAAGGGACAGCTCTGGCTAGCAAGGAAGAGCCAGAGAGTGGTGCGGAGCCCTCTAGAGCGGTGCAAAGGGGCCTAGGGAGCCAAGATCCAGCTCTGGGGCACAGGGAAACCTGCCAGAGTAGTGCCGAGGGCACCAGAGGGGGCCCTCAAGGCATGTGCCTAGCCAAAAGACCACTCTGGGGAAGGAAGAGGAGCTTAGGAGGGGTTCCGGGCCACCTAGACAGTGCCTAAGGGATCTGGGGGGCCAAAAAACAGCTCTGGGGCACAACGAGTACTGCAATTGTAGTTCAGAAGTCACGAGAGGGCTTCTAAGGGCTCTGCATGGCCACAAAGAGACTCTGGGGAAGGAGGAGGAGCTCAGGAGGGGGTCTGGGCCACCTAGACCATTCCTGAGGGCTCAGCACGAGCAAGAGCCAGCTCTGGCTAGCAAGGAGGAGCCAGAGAGTGGTGCGGAGTGCTCTAGAGCAGTGCGAAGGGGCCTAGGGAGCCAAGATCCAGCTCTGGGCACAGGGACACCTGCCAGAGTAGTGCCGAGGGCCCCAGAGGGGGCCCTCAAGGCGTGTGCGTAGCCAAAAGACAAGTCTGGGGAAGGAGGAGGAGCTGAGGACGGCGTCTGGGCCACCTAGACAGTGCCTAAGGGGTCCGGAGAGCCAAAAGACAGCTCTGGGGCACGCCAAAGGTCTCCCCAGGGGCTCTGAGCTGGATAGAGCAGTGCTAAGAGCTGTGGGGGGGCCGAAGACAGCTCTGGGGCAGAGGGAAACCTGCCAGAGTAGTCCCGAGGGCACCAGAGGGGGCCCTCAAGGCGTGTGCCTAGCCAAAAAACATCTCTGGGGAAGAAGGAGGACCTTAGGAGGGGGTCTGGGCCACCTAGACAGTGCCTAAGGGGTCTGGAGGGCCAGAGGAGTGCTCTGGGGCACGCCAAAGGTCTGCCCAGGGGCTCTGAGGTGGATAGAGCAGTGCTAAGAGCTCTGGGGGGCACCTACACAGCTCTGGGGCACAGGGAAACCTGCCAGAGTGGTCCCGAGGGCACCAGAGGGGGCCCTCAAGGTGTGTGCCTAGCCAAAAGACAAGTCTGGGGAAGGAGGAGGAGCTGAGGAGGGGGTCTGGGCCACCTAGACCGTTCCTGAGGGCTCAGCACGAGCAAGAGCCAGCTCTGGCTAGCAAGGAGGAGCCAAAGAGTGTTGCGGGGTGCTCTAGAGAGTTGCGAAGGGGCCTAGGGAGCTAAGATCCAGCTCTGGGCACAGGGACACCTGCCAGAGTAGTGCCGAGGGCCCCAGAGGGGGCCCTCAAGGCGTGTGCGTAGCCAAAAGACAAGTCTGGGGAAGGAGGAGGAGCTGAGGACGGCGTCTGGGCCACCTAGACAGTGCCTAAGGGGTCCGGAGAGCCAAAAGACTGCTCTGGGGCACTCCAAAGGTCTCCCCAGGGGCTCTGAGGTGGAGAGAGCAGTGCTAAGAGCTGTGGGGGGCCTGAAGACAGCTCTGGGGCAGAGGGAAACCTGCCAGAGTAGTCCCGAGGGCAGCAGAGGGGACCCTCAAGGCGTGTGCCAGGCCAAAAGGAGACTCTGGGGGAGAAGGAAGACCTCTGGAGGGGGTCTGGGCCACCTAGACCTTTCCTGAGGGCTCGGCACGAGCAAGGGACAGCTCTGGCTAGCAAGGAAGAGCCAGAGAGTGGTGCGGAGCCCTCTAGAGCGGTGCAAAGGGGCCTAGGGAGCCAAGATCCAGCTCTGGGGCACAGGGAAACCTGCCAGAGTAGTGCCGAGGGCACCAGAGGGGGCCCTCAAGGCATGTGCCTAGCCAAAAGACCACTCTGGGGAAGGAAGAGGAGCTTAGGAGGGGTTCCGGGCCACCTAGACAGTGCCTAAGGGATCTGGGGGGCCAAAAAACAGCTCTGGGGCACAACGAGTACTGCAATTGTAGTTCAGAAGTCACGAGAGGGCTTCTAAGGGCTCTGCATGGCCACAAAGAGACTCTGGGGAAGGAGGAGGAGCTCAGGAGGGGGTCTGGGCCACCTAGACCATTCCTGAGGGCTCAGCACGAGCAAGAGCCAGCTCTGGCTAGCAAGGAGGAGCCAGAGAGTGGTGCGGAGTGCTCTAGAGCAGTGCGAAGGGGCCTAGGGAGCCAAGATCCAGCTCTGGGCACAGGGACACCTGCCAGAGTAGTGCCGAGGGCCCCAGAGGGGGCCCTCAAGGCGTGTGCGTAGCCAAAAGACAAGTCTGGGGAAGGAGGAGGAGCTGAGGACGGCGTCTGGGCCACCTAGACAGTGCCTAAGGGGTCCGGAGAGCCAAAAGACTGCTCTGGGGCACGCCAAAGGTCTCCCCAGGGGCTCTGAGCTGGATAGAGCAGTGCTAAGAGCTGTGGGGGGGCCGAAGACAGCTCTGGGGCACAGGGAAACCTGCCAGAGTAGTCCCGAGGGCACCAGAGGGGGCCCTCAAGGCGTGTGCCTAGCCAAAAAACATCTCTGGGGAAGAAGGAGGACCTTAGGAGGGGGTCTGGGCCACCTAGACAGTGCCTAAGGGGTCTGGAGGGCCAGAGGAGTGCTCTGGGGCACGCCAAAGGTCTGCCCAGGGGCTCTGAGGTGGATAGAGCAGTGCTAAGAGCTCTGGGGGGCACCTACACAGCTCTGGGGCACAGGGAAACCTGCCAGAGTGGTCCCGAGGGCACCAGAGGGGGCCCTCAAGGTGTGTGCCTAACCAAAAGACAAGTCTGGGGACGGAAGAGGTGCTGAGGAGGGGGTCTGGGCCACCTAGACAGTGCCTAAGGGGTCCGGAGAGCCAAAACAGTGCTGCGGTCTACCCAGGGGCTCTGAGCTGGATAGATCAGTGCTAAGAGCTGTGGGGGGCACCTACACAGCTCTGAGGCACAGGGAAACCTGCCAGAGTAGTGCCGAGGGCACCAGAGGGGGCCCTCAAGGGTTTACATGACCCAAAATCCCATTCTGGGGAAGGGGGAGGAGCTGAGGAGGGGGTCTGGGCCACCTAGACAGTGCCTAAGGGGTCCGGAGAGCCAAAAGACACCTCTGGGGCACCCCAAAGGTCTCCCCAGGGGCTCTGAGGTGGAGAGAGCAGTGCTAAGAGCTCTGGGGGGCCTGAAGACAGCTCTGGGGCACAGGGACACCTGCCAGAGTAGTGCCGAGGGCCCCAGAGGGGGCCCTCAAGGCGTGTGCGTAGCCAAAAGACCACTCTGGGGAAGGAGGAGGAGCTGAGGAGGGGTCTGGGCCACCTAGACAGTGCCTAAGGGGTCTGGAGAGCCAAAAGACAGCTCTGGGGCACCCCAAAGGTCTCCCCAGGGGCTCTGAGGTGGAGAGAGCAGTGCTAAGAGCTGTGGGGGGCCTGAAGACAGCTCTGGGGCACAGGGAAACCTGCCAGAGTAGTGCCGAGGGCAGCAGAGGGGACCCTCAAGGCGTGTGCCAGGCCAAAAGGAGACTCTGGGGGAGAAGGAAGACCTCTGGAGGGGGTCTGGGCCACCTAGACCTTTCCTGAGGGCTCGGCACGAGCAAGGGACAGCTCTGGCTAGCAAGGAAGAGCCAGAGAGTGGTGCGGAGCCCTCTAGAGCGGTGCAAAGGGGCCTAGGGAGCCAAGATCCAGCTCTGGGGCACAGGGAAACCTGCCAGAGTAGTGCCGAGGGCACCAGAGGGGGCCCTCAAGGTGTGTGCCTAGCCAAAAGACAAGTCTGGGGAAGGAGGAGGAGCTCAGGAGGGGGTCTGGGCCACCTAGACCGTTCCTGAGGGCTCAGCACGAGCAAGAGCCAGCTCTGGCTAGCAAGGAGGAGCCAAAGAGTGTTGCGGGGTGCTCTAGAGAGTTGCGAAGGGGCCTAGGGAGCCAAGATCCAGCTCTGGGCACAGGGACACCTGCCAGAGTAGTGCCGAGGGCCCCAGAGGGGGCCCTCAAGGCGTGTGCCTAGCCAAAAGACAAGTCTGGGGAAGGAGGAGGAGCTGAGGACGGCGTCTGGGCCACCTAGACAGTGCCTAAGGGGTCCGGAGAGCCAAAAGACTGCTCTGGGGCACGCCAAAGGTCTCCGCAGGGGCTCTGAGATGGATAGAACACTGCTAAGAGCTCTGGGGGGGCCGAAGACAGCTCTGGGGCAGAGGGAAACCTGCCAGAGTAGTGCCGAGGGCACCAGAGGGGGCCCTCAAGGTGTGTGCCTAGCCAAAAGACAAGTCTGGGGAAGGAGGAGGAGCTCAGGAGGGGGTCTGGGCCACCTAGACCGTTCCTGAGGGCTCAGCACGAGCAAGAGCCAGCTCTGGCTAGCAAGGAGGAGCCAGAGAGTGGTGCGGAGTGCTCTAGAGCAGTGCGAAGGGGCCTAGGGAGCCAAGATCCAGCTCTGGGCACAGGGACACCTGCCAGAGTAGTGCCGAGGGCCCCAGAGGGGGCCCTCAAGGCGTGTGCCTAGCCAAAAGACAAGTCTGGGGAAGGAGGAGGAGCTGAGGACGGCGTCTGGGCCACCTAGACAGTGCCTAAGGGGTCCGGAGAGCCAAAAGACAGCTCTGGGGCACGCCAAAGGTCTCCCCAGGGGCTCTGAGCTGGATAGAGCAGTGCTAAGAGCTGTGGGGGGGCCGAAGACAGCTCTGGGGCAGAGGGAAACCTGCCAGAGTAGTCCCGAGGGCACCAGAGGGGGCCCTCAAGGCGTGTGCCTAGCCAAAAAACATCTCTGGGGAAGAAGGAGGACCTTAGGAGGGGGTCTGGGCCACCTAGACAGTGCCTAAGGGGTCTGGAGGGCCAGAGGAGTGCTCTGGGGCACGCCAAAGGTCTGCCCAGGGGCTCTGACGTGGATAGAGCAGTGCTAAGAGCTCTGGGGGGCACCTACACAGCTCTGGGGCACAGGGAAACCTGCCAGAGTGGTCCCGAGGGCACCAGAGGGGGCCCTCAAGGGTCTACATGACCCAAAATCCCATTCTGGGGAAGGGGGAGGAGCTGAGGAGGGGGTCTGGGCCACCTAGACAGTGCCTAAGGGGTCCAGAGGGCCCGAAGACACCTCTGGGGCACCCCAAAGGTCTCCCCAGGGGCTCTGAGCTGGATAGAGCAGTGCTAAGAGCTGTGGGGGGCACCTACACAGCTCTGGGGCACAGGGAAACCTGCCAGAGTAGTGCCGAGGGCCCCAGAGGGGGCCCTCAAGGCGTGTGCGTAGCCAAAAGACCACTCTGGGGAAGGAGGAGGAGCTCAGGAGGGGTCTGGGCCACCTAGACAGTGCCTAAGGGGTCTGGAGAGCCAAAAGACTGCTCTGGGGCACCCCAAAGGTCTCCCCAGGGGCTCTGAGGTGGAGAGAGCAGTGCTAAGAGCTGTGGGGGGCCTGAAGACAGCTCTGGGGCAGAGGGAAACCTGCCAGAGTAGTGCCGAGGGCAGCAGAGGGGACCCTCAAGGCGTGTGCCAGGCCAAAAGGAGACTCTGGGGGAGAAGGAAGACCTCTGGAGGGGGTCTGGGCCACCTAGACCTTTCCTGAGGGCTCGGCACGAGCAAGGGACAGCTCTGGCTAGCAAGTAAGAGCCAGAGAGTGGTGCGGAGCCCTCTAGAGCGGTGCAAAGGGGCCTAGGGAGCCAAGATCCAGCTCTGGGGCACAGGGAAACCTGCCAGGGTAGTGCCGAGGGCACCAGAGGGGGCCCTCAAGGCGTGTGCCTAGCCAAAAGACCACTCTGGGGAAGGAAGAGGAGCTTAGGAGGGGTTCCGGGCCACCTAGACAGTACCTAAGGGATCTGGAGGGGCCAAAAAACAGCTCTGGGGCACAACGAGTACTGCAATTGTAGTTCAGAAGTCACGAGAGGGCTTCTAAGGGCTCTGCATGGCCACAAAGAGACTCCGGGGAAGGAGGAGGAGCTCAGGAGGGGGTCTGGGCCACCTAGACCGTTCCTGAGGGCTCAGCACGAGCAAGAGCCAGCTCTGGCTAGCAAGGAAGAGCCAGAGTGTGGTGCGGAGTGCTCTAGAGCAGTGCGAAGGGGCCTAGGGAGCCAAGATCCAGCTCTGGGCACAAGGAAACCTGCCAGAGTAGTGCCGAGGGCCCCAGAGGGGGCCCTCAAAGGTTTACATGGCCCAAAACCCCACTCTGGGGAAGGAGGAGGAGCTGAGGAGGGGTCTGGGCCACCTAGACAGTGCCTAAGGGGTCTGGGGGGCCAAAAGACTGCTCTGGGGCACCCCAAAGGTCTCCCCAGGGGCTCTGAGGTGGATAGAGCAGTGCTAAGAGCTGTGGGGGGCCTGAAGACAGCTCTGGGGCACAGGGAAACCTGCCAGAGTAGTCCCGAGGGCAGCAGAGGGGACCCTCAAGGCGTGTGCCAGGCCAAAAGGAGACTCTGGGGGAGAAGGAAGACCTCTGGAGGGGGTCTGGGCCACCTAGACCTTTCCTGAGGGCTCGGCACGAGCAAGGGACAGCTCTGGCTAGCAAGGAAGAGCCAGAGAGTGGTGCGGAGCCCTCTAGAGCGGTGCAAAGGGGCCTAGGGAGCCAAGATCCAGCTCTGGGGCACAGGGAAACCTGCCAGAGTAGTGCCGAGGGCACCAGAGGGGGCCCTCAAGGCGTGTGCCTAGCCAAAAGACCACTCTGGGGAAGGAGGAGGAGCTTAGGAGGGGATCTGGGCCACCTAGACAGTGCCTAAGGGATCTGGGGGGCCAAAAAACAGCTCTGGGGCACAACGAGTACTGCAATTGTAGTTCAGAAGTCACGAGAGGGCTTCTAAGGGCTCTGCATGGCCACAAAGAGACTCTGGGGAAGGAGGAGGAGCTCAGGAGGGGGTCTGGGCCACCTAGACCGTTCCTGAGGGCTCAGCACGAGCAAGAGACAGCTCTGGCTAGCAAGGAAGAGCCAAAGAGTGCTGTGGAGTGCTCTAGAGCAGTGCGAAGGGGCCTAGGGAGCCAAGATCCAGCTCTGGGGCACAGGGACACCTGCCAGAGTAGTGCCGAGGGCCCCAGAGGGGGCCCTCAAGGCGTGTGCCTAGCCAAAAGACAAGTCTGGGGAAGGAGGAGGAGCTGAGGACGGCGTCTGGGCCACCTAGACAGTGCCTAAGGGGTCCGGAGAGCCAAAAGACAGCTCTGGGGCACGCCAAAGGTCTCCGCAGGGGCTCTGAGATGGATAGAACACTGCTAAGAGCTCTGGGGGGGGCCGAAGACAGCTCTGGGGCAGAGGGAAACCTGCCAGAGTAGTGCCGAGGGCACCAGAGGGGGCCCTCAAGGTGTGTGCCTAGCCAAAAGACAAGTCTGGGGAAGGAGGAGGAGCTCAGGAGGGGGTCTGGGCCACCTAGACCGTTCCTGAGGGCTCAGCACGAGCAAGAGACAGCTCTGGCTAGCAAGGAGGAGCCAAAGAGTGTTGCGGGGTGCTCTAGAGAGTTGCGAAGGGGCCTAGGGAGCCAAGATCCAGCTCTGGGGCACAGGGAAACCTGCCAGAGTAGTGCCGAGGGCCCCAGAGGGGGCCCTCAAGGGTTTACATGGCCCAAAACCCCACTCTGGGGAAGGAGGAGGAGCTGAGGAGGGGTCTGGGCCACCTAGACAGTGCCTAAGGGGTCTGGAGAGCCAAAAGACAGCTCTGGGGCACCCCAAAGGTCTCCCCAGGGGCTCTGAGGTGGAGAGAGCAGTGCTAAGAGCTGTGGGGGGCCTGAAGACAGCTCTGGGGCACAGGGAAACCTGCCAGAGTAGTCCCGAGGGCAGCAGAGGGGACCCTCAAGGCGTGTGCCAGGCCAAAAGGAGACTCTGGGGGAGAAGGAAGACCTCTGGAGGGGGTCTGGGCCACCTAGACCTTTCCTGAGGGCTCGGCACGAGCAAGGGACAGCTCTGGCTAGCAAGGAAGAGCCAGAGAGTGGTGCGGAGCCCTCTAGAGCGGTGCAAAGGGGCCTAGGGAGCCAAGATCCAGCTCTGGGGCACAGGGAAACCTGCCAGAGTAGTGCCGAGGGCACCAGAGGGGGCCCTCAAGGCGTGTGCCTAGCCAAAAGACCACTCTGGGGAAGGAAGAGGAGCTTAGGAGGGGTTCCGGGCCACCTAGACAGTGCCTAAGGGATCTGGGGGGCCAAAAAACAGCTCTGGGGCACAACGAGTACTGCAATTGTAGTTCAGAAGTCACGAGAGGGCTTCTAAGGGCTCTGCATGGCCACAAAGAGACTCTGGGGAAGGAGGAGGAGCTCAGGAGGGGGTCTGGGCCACCTAGACCGTTCCTGAGGGCTCGGCACGAGCAAGAGCCAGCTCTGGCTAGCAAGGAGGAGCCAGAGAGTGCTGTGGAGTGCTCTAGAGCAGTGCGAAGGGGCCTAGGGAGCCAAGATCCAGCTCTGGGGCACAGGGAAACCTGCCAGAGTAGTGCCGAGGGCCCCAGAGGGGGCCCTCAAGGCGTGTGCCTAGCCAAAAGACAAGTCTGGGGAAGGAGGAGGAGCTGAGGACGGCGTCTGGGCCACCTAGACAGTGCCTAAGGGGTCCGGAGAGCCAAAAGACAGCTCTGGGGCACGCCAAAGGTCTCCGCAGGGGCTCTGAGATGGATAGAACACTGCTAAGAGCTCTGGGGGGGGCCGAAGACAGCTCTGGGGCAGAGGGAAACCTGCCAGAGTAGTGCCGAGGGCACCAGAGGGGGCCCTCAAGGTGTGTGCCTAGCCAAAAGACAAGTCTGGGGAAGGAGGAGGAGCTCAGGAGGGGGTCTGGGCCACCTAGACCGTTCCTGAGGGCTCAGCACGAGCAAGAGACAGCTCTGGCTAGCAAGGAGGAGCCAAAGAGTGTTGCGGGGTGCTCTAGAGAGTTGCGAAGGGGCCTAGGGAGCCAAGATCCAGCTCTGGGGCACAGGGAAACCTGCCAGAGTAGTGCCGAGGGCCCCAGAGGGGGCCCTCAAGGGTTTACATGGCCCAAAACCCCACTCTGGGGAAGGAGGAGGAGCTGAGGAGGGGTCTGGGCCACCTAGACAGTGCCTAAGGGGTCTGGAGAGCCAAAAGACAGCTCTGGGGCACCCCAAAGGTCTCCCCAGGGGCTCTGAGGTGGAGAGAGCAGTGCTAAGAGCTGTGGGGGGCCTGAAGACAGCTCTGGGGCACAGGGAAACCTGCCAGAGTAGTGCCGAGGGCAGCAGAGGGGACCCTCAAGGCGTGTGCCAGGCCAAAAGGAGACTCTGGGGGAGAAGGAAGACCTCTGGAGGGGGTCTGGGCCACCTAGACCTTTCCTGAGGGCTCGGCACGAGCAAGGGACAGCTCTGGCTAGCAAGGAAGAGCCAGAGAGTGGTGCGGAGCCCTCTAGAGCGGTGCAAAGGGGCCTAGGGAGCCAAGATCCAGCTCTGGGGCACAGGGAAACCTGCCAGAGTAGTGCCGAGGGCACCAGAGGGGGCCCTCAAGGCGTGTGCCTAGCCAAAAGACCACTCTGGGGAAGGAAGAGGAGCTTAGGAGGGGTTCCGGGCCACCTAGACAGTGCCTAAGGGATCTGGGGGGCCAAAAAACAGCTCTGGGGCACAACGAGTACTGCAATTGTAGTTCAGAAGTCACGAGAGGGCTTCTAAGGGCTCTGCATGGCCACAAAGAGACTCTGGGGAAGGAGGAGGAGCTCAGGAGGGGGTCTGGGCCACCTAGACCGTTCCTGAGGGCTCAGCACGAGCAAGAGCCAGCTCTGGCTAGCAAGGAAGAGCCAGAGTGTGGTGCGGAGTGCTCTAGGGCAGTGCGAAGGGGCCTAGGGAGCCAAGATCCAGCTCTGGGGCACAGGGACACCTGCCAGAGTAGTGCCGAGGGCCCCAGAGGGGGCCCTCAAGGCGTGTGCCTAGCCAAAAGACAAGTCTGGGGAAGGAGGAGGAGCTGAGGACGGCGTCTGGGCCACCTAGACAGTGCCTAAGGGGTCCGGAGAGCCAAAAGACAGCTCTGGGGCACGCCAAAGGTCTCCGCAGGGGCTCTGAGATGGATAGAACACTGCTAAGAGCTGTGGGGGGGCCGAAGACAGCTCTGGGGCAGAGGGAAACCTGCCAGAGTAGTGCCGAGGGCACCAGAGGGGGCCCTCAAGGTGTGTGCCTAGCCAAAAGACAAGTCTGGGGAAGGAGGAGGAGCTGAGGAGGGGGTCTGGGCCACCTAGACCGTTCCTGAGGGCTCAGCACGAGCAAGAGCCAGCTCTGGCTAGCAAGGAGGAGCCAAAGAGTGTTGCGGGGTGCTCTAGAGAGTTGCGAAGGGGCCTAGGGAGCCAAGATCCAGCTCTGGGCACAGGGACACCTGCCAGAGTAGTGCCGAGGGCCCCAGAGGGGGCCCTCAAGGCGTGTGCGTAGCCAAAAGACAAGTCTGGGGAAGGAGGAGGAGCTGAGGACGGCGTCTGGGCCACCTAGACAGTGCCTAAGGGGTCCGGAGAGCCAAAAGACTGCTCTGGGGCACCCCAAAGGTCTCCGCAGGGGCTCTGAGATGGATAGAACACTGCTAAGAGCTGTGGGGGGCCTGAAGACAGCTCTGGGGCAGAGGGAAACCTGCCAGAGTAGTGCCGAGGGCAGCAGAGGGGGCCCTCAAGGTGTGTGCCTAGCCAAAAGACAAGTCTGGGGAAGGAGGAGGAGCTGAGGAGGGGGTCTGGGCCACCTAGACCGTTCCTGAGGGCTCAGCACGAGCAAGAGCCAGCTCTGGCTAGCAAGGAGGAGCCAAAGAGTGTTGCGGGGTGCTCTAGAGAGTTGCGAAGGGGCCTAGGGAGCCAAGATCCAGCTCTGGGGCACAGGGAAACCTGCCAGAGTAGTGCCGAGGGCCCCAGAGGGGGCCCTCAAGGGTTTACATGGCCCAAAACCCCACTCTGGGGAAGGAGGAGGAGCTGAGGAGGGGTCTGGGCCACCTAGACAGTGCCTAAGGGGTCTGGAGAGCCAAAAGACAGCTCTGGGGCACGCCAAAGGTCTCCGCAGGGGCTCTGAGATGGATAGAACACTGCTAAGAGCTGTGGGAGGCCTGAAGACAGCTCTGGGGCAGAGGGAAACCTGCCAGAGTAGTGCCGAGGGCACCAGAGGGGGCCCTCAAGGTGTGTGCCTAGCCAAAAGACAAGTCTGGGGAAGGAGGAGGAGCTGAGGAGGGGGTCTGGGCCACCTAGACCGTTCCTGAGGGCTCAGCACGAGCAAGAGCCAGCTCTGGCTAGCAAGGAGGAGCCAAAGAGTGTTGCGGGGTGCTCTAGAGAGTTGCGAAGGGGCCTAGGGAGCCAAGATCCAGCTCTGGGCACAGGGACACCTGCCAGAGTAGTGCCGAGGGCCCCAGAGGGGGCCCTCAAGGCGTGTGCGTAGCCAAAAGACAAGTCTGGGGAAGGAGGAGGAGCTGAGGACGGCGTCTGGGCCACCTAGACAGTGCCTAAGGGGTCCGGAGAGCCAAAAGACTGCTCTGGGGCACTCCAAAGGTCTCCCCAGGGGCTCTGAGGTGGAGAGAGCAGTGCTAAGAGCTGTGGGGGGCCTGAAGACAGCTCTGGGGCACAGGGAAACCTGCCAGAGTAGTCCCGAGGGCAGCAGAGGGGACCCTCAAGGCGTGTGCCAGGCCAAAAGGAGACTCTGGGGGAGAAGGAAGACCTCTGGAGGGGGTCTGGGCCACCTAGACCTTTCCTGAGGGCTCGGCACGAGCAAGGGACAGCTCTGGCTAGCAAGGAAGAGCCAGAGAGTGGTGCGGAGCCCTCTAGAGCGGTGCAAAGGGGCCTAGGGAGCCAAGATCCAGCTCTGGGGCAGAGGGAAACCTGCCAGAGTAGTGCCGAGGGCACCAGAGGGGGCCCTCAAGGCATGTGCCTAGCCAAAAGACCACTGTGGGGAAGGAAGAGGAGCTTAGGAGGGGTTCCGGGCCACCTAGACAGTGCCTAAGGGATCTGGGGGGCCAAAAAACAGCTCTGGGGCACAACGAGTACTGCAATTGTAGTTCAGAAGTCACGAGAGGGCTTCTAAGGGCTCTGCATGGCCACAAAGAGACTCTGGGGAAGGAGGAGGAGCTCAGGAGGGGGTCTGGGCCACCTAGACCGTTCCTGAGGGCTCAGCACGAGCAAGAGCCAGCTCTGGCTAGCAAGGAAGAGCCAGAGAGTGGTGCGGAGTGCTCTAGAGCAGTGCGAAGGGGCCTAGGGAGCCAAGATCCAGCTCTGGGCACAGGGACACCTGCCAGAGTAGTGCCGAGGGCCCCAGAGGGGGCCCTCAAGGCGTGTGCCTAGCCAAAAAACATCTCTGGGGAAGAAGGAGGACCTTAGGAGGGGGTCTGGGCCACCTAGACAGTGCCTAAGGGGTCTGGAGGGCCAGAGGAGTGCTCTGGGGCACGCCAAAGGTCTCCCCAGGGGCTCTGAGGTGGATAGAGCAGTGCTAAGAGCTCTGGGGGGCACCTACACAGCTCTGGGGCACAGGGAAACCTGCCAGAGTGGTCCCGAGGGCACCAGAGGGGGCCCTCAAGGTGTGTGCCTAACCAAAAGACAAGTCTGGGGACGGAAGAGGTGCTGAGGAGGGGGTCTGGGCCACCTAGACAGTGCCTAAGGGGTCCGGAGAGCCAAAACAGTGCTGCGGTCTACCCAGGGGCTCTGAGCTGGATAGATCAGTGCTAAGAGCTGTGGGGGGCACCTACACAGCTCTGAGGCACAGGGAAACCTGCCAGAGTAGTGCCGAGGGCACCAGAGGGGGCCCTCAAGGGTTTACATGACCCAAAATCCCATTCTGGGGAAGGGGGAGGAGCTGAGGAGGGGGTCTGGGCCACCTAGACAGTGCCTAAGGGGTCCGGAGAGCCAAAAGACACCTCTGGGGCACCCCAAAGGTCTCCCCAGGGGCTCTGAGGTGGAGAGAGCAGTGCTAAGAGCTCTGGGGGGCCTGAAGACAGCTCTGGGGCACAGGGACACCTGCCAGAGTAGTGCCGAGGGCCCCAGAGGGGGCCCTCAAGGCGTGTGCGTAGCCAAAAGACCACTCTGGGGAAGGAGGAGGAGCTGAGGAGGGGTCTGGGCCACCTAGACAGTGCCTAAGGGGTCCGGAGAGCCAAAAGACAGCTCTGGGGCACCCCAAAGGTCTCCCCAGGGGCTCTGAGGTGGAGAGAGCAGTGCTAAGAGCTGTGGGGGGCCTGAAGACAGCTCTGGGGCACAGGGAAACCTGCCAGAGTAGTGCCGAGGGCACCAGAGGGGACCCTCAAGGCGTGTGCCAGGCCAAAAGGAGACTCTGGGGGAGAAGGAAGACCTCTGGAGGGGGTCTGGGCCACCTAGACCTTTCCTGAGGGCTCGGCACGAGCAAGGGACAGCTCTGGCTAGCAAGGAAGAGCCAGAGAGTGGTGCGGAGCCCTCTAGAGCGGTGCAAAGGGGCCTAGGGAGCCAAGATCCAGCTCTGGGGCACAGGGAAACCTGCCAGAGTAGTGCCGAGGGCACCAGAGGGGGCCCTCAAGGCGTGTGCCTAGCCAAAAGACCACTCTGGGGAAGGAAGAGGAGCTTAGGAGGGGTTCCGGGCCACCTAGACAGTGCCTAAGGGATCTGGGGGGCCAAAAAACAGCTCTGGGGCACAACGAGTACTGCAATTGTAGTTCAGAAGTCACGAGAGGGCTTCTAAGGGCTCTGCATGGCCACAAAGAGACTCTGGGGAAGGAGAAGGAGCTCAGGAGGGGGTCTGGGCCACCTAGACCGTTCCTGAGGGCTCAGCACGAGCAAGAGCCAGCTCTGGCTAGCAAGGAAGAGCCAGAGTGTGGTGCGGAGTGCTCTAGGGCAGTGCGAAGGGGCCTAGGGAGCCAAGATCCAGCTCTGGGGCACAGGGACACCTGCCAGAGTAGTGCCGAGGGCCCCAGAGGGGGCCCTCAAGGCGTGTGCCTAGCCAAAAGACAAGTCTGGGGAAGGAGGAGGAGCTGAGGACGGCGTCTGGGCCACCTAGACAGTGCCTAAGGGGTCCGGAGAGCCAAAAGACAGCTCTGGGGCACACCAAAGGTCTCCGCAGGGGCTCTGAGATGGATAGAACACTGCTAAGAGCTGTGGGGGGGGCGAAGACAGCTCTGGGGCAGAGGGAAACCTGCCAGAGTAGTGCCGAGGGCACCAGAGGGGGCCCTCAAGGTGTGTGCCTAGCAAAAAGACAAGTCTGGGGAAGGAGGAGGAGCTGAGGAGGGGGTCTGGGCCACCTAGACCGTTCCTGAGGGCTCAGCACGAGCAAGAGCCAGCTCTGGCTAGCAAGGAGGAGCCAAAGAGTGTTGCGGGGTGCTCTAGAGAGTTGCGAAGGGGCCTAGGGAGCCAAGATCCAGCTCTGGGCACAGGGACACCTGCCAGAGTAGTGCCGAGGGCCCCAGAGGGGGCCCTCAAGGCGTGTGCCTAGCCAAAAGACAAGTCTGGGGAAGGAGGAGGAGCTGAGGACGGCGTCTGGGCCACCTAGACAGTGCCTAAGGGGTCCGGAGAGCCAAAAGACTGCTCTGGGGCACGCCAAAGGTCTCCGCAGGGGCTCTGAGATGGATAGAACACTGCTAAGAGCTGTGGGGGGGCCGAAGACAGCTCTGGGGCAGAGGGAAACCTGCCAGAGTAGTGCCGAGGGCACCAGAGGGGGCCCTCAAGGTGTGTGCCTAGCCAAAAGACAAGTCTGGGGAAGGAGGAGGAGCTGAGGAGGGGGTCTGGGCCACCTAGACCGTTCCTGAGGGCTCAGCACGAGCAAGAGCCAGCTCTGGCTAGCAAGGAGGAGCCAAAGAGTGTTGCGGGGTGCTCTAGAGAGTTGCGAAGGGGCCTAGGGAGCTAAGATCCAGCTCTGGGCACAGGGACACCTGCCAGAGTAGTGCCGAGGGCCCCAGAGGGGGCCCTCAAGGCGTGTGCGTAGCCAAAAGACAAGTCTGGGGAAGGAGGAGGAGCTGAGGACGGCGTCTGGGCCACCTAGACAGTGCCTAAGGGGTCCGGAGAGCCAAAAGACTGCTCTGGGGCACTCCAAAGGTCTCCCCAGGGGCTCTGAGGTGGAGAGAGCAGTGCTAAGAGCTGTGGGGGGCCTGAAGACAGCTCTGGGGCACAGGGAAACCTGCCAGAGTAGTGCCGAGGGCAGCAGAGGGGACCCTCAAGGCGTGTGCCAGGCCAAAAGGAGACTCTGGGGGAGAAGGAAGACCTCTGGAGGGGGTCTGGGCCACCTAGACCTTTCCTGAGGGCTCGGCACGAGCAAGGGACAGCTCTGGCTAGCAAGGAAGAGCCAGAGAGTGGTGCGGAGCCCTCTAGAGCGGTGCAAAGGGGCCTAGGGAGCCAAGATCCAGCTCTGGGGCACAGGGACACCTGCCAGAGTAGTGCCGAGGGCCCCAGAGGGGGCCCTCAAGGCGTGTGCCTAGCCAAAAGACAAGTCTGGGGAAGGAGGAGGAGCTGAGGACGGCGTCTGGGCCACCTAGACAGTGCCTAAGGGGTCCGGAGAGCCAAAAGACAGCTCTGGGGCACGCCAAAGGTCTCCGCAGGGGCTCTGAGATGGATAGAACACTGCTAAGAGCTGTGGGGGGGCCGAAGACAGCTCTGGGGCAGAGGGAAACCTGCCAGAGTAGTGCCGAGGGCACCAGAGGGGGCCCTCAAGGTGTGTGCCTAGCCAAAAGACAAGTCTGGGGAAGGAGGAGGAGCTGAGGAGGGGGTCTGGGCCACCTAGACCGTTCCTGAGGGCTCAGCACGAGCAAGAGCCAGCTCTGGCTAGCAAGGAGGAGCCAAAGAGTGTTGCGGGGTGCTCTAGAGAGTTGCGAAGGGGCCTAGGGAGCCAAGATCCAGCTCTGGGCACAGGGACACCTGCCAGAGT